>NW_024752211.1:0-7500 GCF_018991925.1 Homarus americanus
ATACTACAGAAACTTGCACACCCGAATGGGAGACAGTCAAAGTCAATCGAGGGTCGATTTGATAGCATACTACAGAAACTTGCACACCCGAATGGGAGACCGTCAAAGTCAATCGGGGGTCGATTCGATAGCATACTACAGAAACTTGCACACCCGAATGGGAGCCAGTCAAAGTCAATCGGGGGTCGATTTAATAGCATACTACAGAAACTTGCACACCCGAATGGGAGACCGTCAGAGTCAATCGAGGGTCGATTTAATAGCATACTATACAAAATGATCCGAGAATGTGCACACACCGAGTGGGAGACGGTGATGAAAGCGTCCGCCCTTGTACACTGGATGGCACTATTTCACTATAGTAAGGGGTAGAGGCACCTCGGTCATATTATACAACATACCAGAGAAGTTCCACACCCGCATGGGAGACCGTCAAAGTGAATCGGGGGTCGATTTGATAGCATACTACAGAGAACTTGCACACCCGAATGGGAGACCGTCAAAGTCAATCGGGGGTCGATTTGATAGCATACTACAGAGAACTTGCACACCCGAATGGGAGACCATCAGAGTCAATCGAGGGTCGATTTAATAGCATACTACAAACTTGCACACCCGAATGAGGAGATACGTCAAATCAATGGGAAATTGATTTATTATACTACCAGAAACTTGCACACCCGAATAGAGACCGGAAATCCAAGAATATCCAATCAGGGGTCGATTTGATAACATACTACAGAAACTTGCACACCGAATGAGGAGACAGTGAAAATCAATCGAGTCGATTTAATAGCATACTACAGAAACTTGCACACCCGAATGGGAGACAGTGAAAGTCAATCGGGGGTCGATTTAATAGCATACTACAGAAACTTGCACACCCGAATGGGAGACCTTCAAAGTCAATCGGGGGTCGATTTAATAGCATACTACAGAAACTTGCACACCCGAATGGGAGACCGGCAAAGTCAATCGGGGGTCGATTTGATAGCATACTACAGAAACTTGCACACCCGAATGGGAGACAGTCAAAGTCAATCGGGGGTCGATTTAATAGCATACTACAGAAACTTGCACACCCGAATGGGAGACCGTCAAAGTCAATCGGGGGTCGAGCATACTTTACAAAATGATCCGAGAATCTGCACACACACCGAGTGGGAGACGGTGATGAAAACGTCCGCCCTTATATGTTCGATTGCACTATTTCACTATATTAAGGGGAGAGGGTGCCTTCGCACACATATTCGGTGTGAAATATCTTCCGCCCCCCAGCGGAGCGCTTCGGCGCCTCTGCGAAGCAAAGCGCGGCATTCAAAACAACAACCAAAATTGCCGTCAGCACCCTTCCCTGCCCTCTGTGGCTGGAGCAGCAACAGCAGCAGAAGAAGAAAATAGTCTCATGGGGTCAGAGGAATGGCAGTGGGCGCGATCTATAGATTTCACTAGCCAGGTCTGTCTCCCAATTGAACATTATTACTCTCTCGGCGTACCGTCGCCTGCAGTTTCAGCGACAGCAGCAGCATCATGATGTTGCATCCACCAATTAGTCCGGAACCAGGTTATTCGGCTGTCTGCGAACAGTCCGGTTTTAACCTTACCCAACAAACAACATCCACTCTCGAGGTGCGGTACGGTGAATGTCCTATCGTCCGACCTTGTATGCTGGATTGCACTATTTCACTATATTAAGGGGAGAGGGTGCCTTCACACACATATTCGGTGTGAAATATCTTCCGCCCCCCAGCGGAGCGCCTCTGTGAAGCAAAGCGCGGCATTCAAAACAACAACCAAAGTTGCCGTCGCGTTCCCTTCCCTGCCCTGCAATGGCAGGAGCAGAAGAAGGAGGGAGAGAGAGAAAATAGTCTCATGGGGTCAGAGGAATGGCAGTGGAGCGCGATCTATTAATTTCACTAGCCAGGTCTGTCTCCCAATTGAACATTATTACTCTCTCGGCGCGCACGTCGCCACCACGGTTTCCGCGACAGCAGCAGCATCATGATGTTGCGTCTATTGTAAGTCCGGAACCGGGTTATTCGGCTGTTCGCGAACAGTCAGGTTTTAACCTTGCCTAACAAACGATCAAACAACTTCCACTCTCGAGGTGCGGTACGGTGACTGTCCTATCGTCCGCTCTTGTATGCTGGATTGCACTATTTCCCTATATTAAGGGGAGAGGGTGCCTTCACACCTATTCGGTGTGGAATATCTTCCGCCAGCGGGCCTTCAGCGCCTCTTGAGAAGTATCAAAGCGCTGACATTCAAAACAACAACCAAAGTTGCCGTAAACTTTCCCTTTCCTGCCCTGCAATGGCTGGAGCAGCAGCAGAAGGAGAGAGAGAGAGAGAAAATAGTCTCATGGGGTCAGAGGAATGGCAGTGGAGCGCGATCTATGAATTTCACTAGCCAGGTCTGTCTCCCAATTGAACATTATTACTCTCTCGGCGCACACGTCGCCACCACGGTTTCCGCGACAGCAGCAGCATCATGATGTTGAGTCTATTGTAAGTCCGGAACCGGGTTATTCGGCTGTTCGCGAACAGTCGGGTTTTAACCTTGCCTAACAAACGATCAAACAACTTCCACTCTCGAGGTGCGGTACGGTGACTGTCCTATCGTCCGCTCTTGTATGCTGGATTGCACTATTTCACTATATTAAGGGGAGAGGGTGCCTTCACACACATATTCGATGTGAAATATCTTCCGCCCCCCAGCGGAGCGCTTCGGCGCCTCTGCGAAGCCAAACGCGGCATTCAAAAACAACAACCAAAATTGCCGTCGATTTCCTCTCCCTGCCCTGCAATGGCTGGAGCAGAAGGAGAGCGAGAGAGAGAATAGTCTCATTGGGTCAGAGGAATGGCAGTGGAGCGGGCTAATGGCGAGTAGGCTCGCGATCTATCAATTACACTAGCCAGGTCGCTCTCCCTATTGAACATTATTACTCTCTCACGTCGCCACTGCGGTTTCCGCGACAGCAGCAGCAGCAGCATCATCATGATGTTGCATCCACCAATTAGTCCGGAACCGGGTTATTCGGCTGTCTGCGAACAGTCCGGTTTTAACCTTACCCAACATCCACTCTCGAGGTGCGGTACGGTGAATGTCCTATCGTCCGACCTTGTATTCTGGATTGCACTATTTCACTATATTAGGGGGAGAGGGTGCCTTCACACACATATTCGGTGTGAAATATCTTCCGCCCCCCAGCGGAGCGCTTCGGCGCCTCTGCGAAGCAAAGCGCGGCATTCAAAAACAACAACCAAAATTGCCGTCGCTTCCCTGCCCTGCAATGGCTGGAGCAGAAGGAGAGAGAGATTTTAGTCTCATTGGATCAGAGGAATGGCAGTGGAGCGGGCTTATGGCGAGTAGGCTCGCGCTCTATCAATTACACTTGCCAGGTCTCTCTTCCGTTTGGACATTATTTACTCCGTCTCTCTCTCTCTCGGCGCACACGTCGCCACCCTACTAGTTTCCGTCACAGCATATGCTGCGGCCTTTCAGTCCGGAACGGGGCTCCCCTTCGCCTTGCTGTCTGCCCAACTTAGCGGACTTGCGTTGGCTGATCACCCAGTCTTAGCGTCTGTGCCGGCCTTCAATGCAGCGCCCAACCGTCTCTTGACCGAGATTCATTGCACTATTCCACGCGCAAACGGCTACCCTAAATGTGCATAGACAACGCTCATGGTTCAACACGACCAGGGCGCAGTCTGGGAGCCGAGTATACTAAAAAGAGAGTTTAGCAGCCAAAACTCGTCAAAGCACACGTTGGGTTACCCCATCACCTAACAACGATGATGGCGGTTCCCACCCGTGAAATACACAACCTAACCAATATTGGGCGACGATGGCGCTCATGAGCCCACGTCCCCACAAACAGTAAGAGAAAGAGAGAGAGGAGGAGATGGGCCAATGTGTGGTCCCTCGCCCAATGTCTTATGCCTCGCTGGGGCAAAGAGAAGAGAAGAGGAGCGGATAAGGGAGGAGATTGGCCAACGTGCGGTCCCTCGCCCAATGTCGGCTGCCTCGCTGGAGCTGGGTAAAGAGGAGAGGAGCGGATAAGGGAGGAGATTGGCACACACGGTGGCGCTGCCGGCGCCGAGGATAGCAAGAGAAGGTGCAGTTTGATCTGATCATCTGGTTTGCTATTTCTCTAAGGCCAAAGTGCGGTCCCTCGCCCAATGTCGGCTGCCTCGCTGGGGCAAAGAGAAGAGGAGAGGATAAGGGAGGAGATTGGCACACACGGTGGCGCTGCCGGCGCCGAGGATAGCGAGAGAAGGTGCAGTTTGATCTGATCATCTGGTTTGCTATTTCTCTAAGGCCAACGTGCGGTCCCTCGCCCAATGTCTTCTGCCTCGCTGGGGCAAAGAGAAGAGAAGAGGAGCGGATAAGGGAGGAGATTCGCCAACGTGCGGTCCCTCGCCCAATGTCGGCTGCCTCGCTGGAGCTAGGGCAAAGAGGAGCGGATAAGGGAGGAGATTGGCACACACGGTGGCGCTGCCGGCGCCGAGGATAGCAAGAGAAGGTGCAGTTAGATCTGATCATCTGGTTTGCTATTTCTCTAAGGCCAACGTGCGGTCCCTCGCCCAATGTCTTCTGCCTCTCTCTCAATCTCACTATTTTGGCCGCCGTGATAGGCGCCGCCAACAGCAGCAGCTACCTGGTTGATCCTGCCAGTAGTCATATGCTTGTCTCAAAGATTAAGCCATGCATGTGTAAGTACAAGCCGATTTAAGGCGAAACCGCGAATGGCTCATTAAATCAACTATGTTTCATTGGATCTGTAAACCCACTTACTTGGATAACTGTGGCAATTCTAGAGCTAATACATGCAATTGGTCTCTGACCGCAAGGGAAGAGCGCTTTTATTAGTTCAAAACTGGTCGGGCCCCGGTCCGTAACCCACCTGTGGTGAATCTGAATAACTTCGGGCTGAGCGCACGGTCTCCGCACCGGCGCCGCTTCTTTCAAGTGTCTGCCTTATCAGCTTTCGATTGTAGGTTATGCGCCTACAATGGCTATAACGGGTAACGGGGAATCAGGGTTCGATTCGGGAGAGGGAGCCTGAGAAACGGCTACCACATCTAAGGAAGGCAGCAGGCACGCAAATTACCCACTCCCGGCACGGGGAGGTAGTGACGAAAAATAACGATGTAGAGTCATCGAGGCCTACGCAATCGGAATGAGTACACTTTAAATCCTTTAACAGTATCCATTGGAGGGCAGAGTCACAGATTGCCAGCAGCGGCGGTAATTCCAGCTCCGTAGCGTATATTAAAGTTGACTAGGTTAAAAAGCTCGTAGTTGGATCTCAGTTGGACTGACGGTGCACCGCCCGGTGTTTACTATCGCAGCTCGAACAACCCCGCCCGGCACCATGAGATACTCTTTGTCAGAGTGTCAGGTGGCGGAAAGTTTACTTTGAAAAATTAGAGTGCTCAGAGCAGGCTATTTGAATGGCGAATAGTGATGCATGGAATAATGGAATAGGACCTCAGTTTCTATTTTGTTGGTTTTCGGAACCAGAGGTAATGACTAATCCGAACGAAGCGGGGGCATTAGGTACTGACGTAGAGGTGAAATTCTTGGACCGTCGCAAAGACGAACTACTGCGAAAAGCATTTGCCAAGGATGTTTTCATTAATCAAGAACGAAAGTAGAGGTTCGAAGGCGATCAGATACCGCCCTAGTTCTAACCATAAGCGATGCCAACTAGCGATCCGCCGGCGTTATTCCCATGACCCGGCGGGCAGCTTCCGGGAAACCAAAGTCTTTGGGTTCCGGGGGAAGTATGGTTGCAAAGCTGAAACTTAAAGGAATTGACGGAAGGGCACCACCAGGAGTGGAGCCTGCGGCTTAATTTGACTCAACACGGGAAACCTCACCAGGCCCAGACACCGGAAGGATTGACAGATTGAGAGCTCTTTCTCGATTCGGTGGGTGGTGGTGCATGGCCGTTCTTAGTTGGTGGAGCGATTTGTCTGGTTAATTCCGATAACGAACGAGACTCTGGCCTACTAAGTAGTCGACGGATCTCCAGAAAATGGTGTCAGTTCGCAACTTCTTCTTAGAGGGATAAGCGGCAATTCTAGCCGCACGAGATTGAGCAATAACAGGTCTGTGATGCCCTTAGATGTTCTGGGCACGCCGCGCTACACTGGAAGGGATCAGCGAGTTTCCCCCTCCGAGAGGGCCGGGTAACCCGTTCAAAGCCTTTCTTGATAGGGATTGGGGCTTTGCAATTGTTTCCCATGAACGAGGAATTCCCAGTAAGTGCAAGTCATCAGCTTGCGCTGACGTCCTACCCGCTGTACACACCGCCCGTCGCTACTACCCGATTGAATGATTTAGTGAGGCCTTCGGACTGGCGCTCTTGAATTGTCGGCCCGGCCCACTTGAGGGTTTTCTGGGGTCGTCGCCTCGAGCTGACGGAAAAATGTCCAAACTTGATCATTTAGAGGAAGTAAAAGTCGTAACAAGGTTTCCGTAGGTGAACCTGCGGAAGGATCATTAACAGAGAGAAAGAGAACGGGGCGCTCTTAAAACTACTACTACTACTCTCCTGATTTGGGCGGTCTCGGGCTCTGCTCTGGCAACTCCAGCAGCGAAAGAGGACAATCCCGGCCCCCGCACCAAAAATAGGTACCACCACGCTGTAGGTGGACCACACTCGGGCGAGAGCGCGAAGACCGGAGGAGGAGGACGGACGGGGCTTTGGACGGCTGCCCGTCCGTTCCTTACTACCGGCGAATAAGCCTCTTGACCCAAAAAGAGTGAAATTCAAGTGTCAAAAAACAACAACAAGCCGTCCGGCCAAACCCAAACCACAAACTTAGGCTATGTCTGTCAAACCCTTTCATTGAGACTCGACCTGTGATGGTTAGTCGCAAAAAGACCAAATGGCAAATACACAACTCTTAACGGGGGATCACTCGGCTCGTGGGTCGATGAAGACCGCAGCAAACTGCGTGTCGGTATGTGAATCGCAAGAATACCAGATACATCGACAAGTTGAACGCATATTGCGGCGGCGGCAGCCATATGAGCTTGTCGCCGCCACTCCTCTACGAGGGTCGGAAATATACATCCATCGGTTGCTGCGAGTTCGGTGCCTGCTGACTGTCTCCCCGACACGAGGGTAACCCGAACCGAGCTTCCGCCTTGGGGTTTAATCGCCCGCCCCTTGCGCGAGGCGTGCCCTTAAAAACAAGCAAGCCTATCACTAGCAAGTCCATGGACTTGGCGCACCCACATTCAACCACAACAAAGCGACAGTTGTCGCCCTCGCAAATAACTGGAGGCGGCGCTCTTTTGCCTGCTGTCCACAGAGACACGAATGGCCGTCGGCCGCTCATGGCTGATGCTGCACATGTTCTAAGAGGCACTCCATCCCACGAAGAGGAAACGAAACCGGGTCGGATATCTTTTAAGTAAGCCCCGCCCGAATTTCGTCTATCACCTCGAAAAGAGTGCTTGGCATGCATTGCAGTGGAACCTAAA
>NW_024752212.1:0-20599 GCF_018991925.1 Homarus americanus
TGTGTGACATTAAAATGCATGTAAAAAGGGTTTATTGGTGCCGCCACCCTAATAATTTCACCCATTTTTTCCCCTTTGAAGCCTTTCTAACACTTTTTGTTAGCTGAAATAAAAAGAATTGTTATTCAATCATCAAAATTAAGAATTTGAGTACAGTAATATAACACTTAGCTTGGGGGAGTTTTTGAGGTGCTTGGTGTGATGATTGTTCCGAGGCTGGGGCATGGAGGCTACTGCGTCAAACCTCCACCCACTTCCATGGCCCCATCTCCGTCCCAGTCCCCACGCTGGTCTCTCGTACCCAGTTCACCCACTTCCGCTAACACTTCATCAAACCCCTCAAAGTCAAAATCATCAGGCATTTCCCCAATGTCTTCATCAACTTTCTATCACTTTTATCATTCATAGCTCGCCTCGCATTTCCATCACTAACGAAATATTTCTTAGCCAGCGCAATACTCTTTTTGGTCTTCTCTAAGTTCCTCTTAATATTTCGCACTGTAGACTCGGGACAGTTCAATTTCCTCACAATATCAATGTTCCGTGCACCACTTTCAATGAGTTTCAACAATCTGTTCTTTATCCTTGACCGAGTAGGCACGCTTTGGGGTTTTTTTTCTCATTCACTTTAAAAGTTTCCGGGCATTCAGGTGGCAAATCACTCCCTCCACCACCTCCCCTAGCCCCCACAGGCAAAAACGCAGAAGCCATTGTTGATCACCGACCCTAGCAACCGCTGGTTATAGAGGCAAAAATCTCAAATGTGGATGCAGCGCTGTATTCCATGGAGCGTCATCAACATGGCGGCAAACAAACGCTATCATTGATGCGCTTGGACGATTCCCACGAAATCTCCGTTATTCAAGAGAATCCACACGTTATTATCGAAAATGGGTATCTATTGTAACTTACCGTTATTGTGGAAGTCGTTATTGGCAAGGGCCTACTGTGCTATCTGAATTTCAACTCACCAAGGCAGCTTCACTCAAACCTTTTCAGCTCTCCAACTACAACCATTATACCTCTTTCTGTTCTTAGGGTGCATGCATCTACTGCAACACGCATACTCCTATAGTTCGACTCACATATGTTGAAACTTCTCTTTATGGTGTCATCTGGCTCAAAATATCTCTACCAACTATGAGCTTTTTTTCATATACTCTTCTGTTCTCCCAACCATATCAACAATATGGAACTCTTTGACTATCTCACTTTTTGTCATGAGTCATTACTATCCACACACCCCAACACTGTACAGTCCCCCCAAAAAGTATTGCTAGATTTTCTGTCGCTACAATTGGAATCACTAGATGAAATGATCTGATATGATCCCTAGTACATCATCATAGGATCTACGCTAATGAAAATAAAAATGAAATTTTTATTTACGTATTTTTGATGGCATATGGTGGTATTAAAAGTTGTACAATAAATGTATGGAATGGAGATTTTTTTTTTTAATTGGAGCCACTGATTAAATATATAAAATAAATATAAATATCTTACTTGCAACCGCTGGATTTCATCCAACGTCGCTGATTGGCTAGCGATGACATCACTTATTAAGCTCAGCCCACTTAGTTACATCAAAAAGAAAGAGAAAGGATCTATACAGATAATAATACCACAATATTACAAACGCATGAAGTGGCAAAAGGGGCGTGGCTTAGCGATCGCGAGAGTAGAGTTGCCAGTTACTGAATTCCTATGGGCCTGCGTGAGGCTACCTGTTATCTACCTACCTTGTTGTGACCAACTCACGCATCTGATGGGCGCACAACAAACTAGTTTCCTATACTGCATATATTATCAATATGTTAAATAAATGTTGAAATGACTCATAATTTTAATCTAAAACATGCAAAAATATTAAAGAGCACAACTTTATTGATATTTAGTCCATTGGAAACGAATGTAAACATAGAACAGATTACTGAATTAGCAGGGGTAGCTGATCAGCTGATGCTCACAACAAAACGTGATATTTGTAACTAGTTCCCTGTACTGCATATATTATCAATATGTTAAATAAATGTTAAAATGACTACTAATTTTAATATAAAACATGCACAAATATTAAAGAGTACAACTTTATTGATATTTACTCCATTGGAAACGAATGTAAACATAGAAGAGATCACTGAATTGGCAGACTAGCTCATCAGCTGATGCTCACAACAAAACGTGATTTTCGTAAGGATTTCGTTAATCAAATTTTTGTTCGTTAACCGAATTGAAGATTCTTATGGAAGGTAATTCGTTAACTGAAATTTCGTTAACCGAACCGTTCGCTAACCGAGGGACCACTGTACGCCTAATAAACTCAAAGTGTTTGTTTTTTATGTTTATTTGATATTATTCCCTTGTTTCTTTATTTATTTTGTTCTATAAATATTGAGTAAAACAAGTGTTAAAATCTGACGGCCGTGACCACCGCGATGCCCGTATCCCCCCTATTTACATTATTTCTTATGGGAGAAATTGCTCCGCTATTCACAATTTCGATATTCATGCCCGTAACCTTTGCGATAAGTGAGGCAGGCCTGTATAATCTGAAGCCTCAGAGGATTCATATCATTTGAAAGAGTATACTGTATATTCATTCATGCCCAAAGGTCGTGGATGTAGAATGACTAACCGTTCAGAAGCTTTTTTGGAGGACTGTACATCACAGAGAGTGCCTTGGCTCTGCAGTGGATGACCCAGGTAGAGTCTCTTTTCCTTATTTAATGATCTGGAACAAATAATTAAACACACTACACTTGTTCCAGATCGACACAACCTACTTGTTCACATTCTTGATCTTTATTTTACCTCTAACCCCTCACACTATTTATACTCAATTTCTGCCCCCTTAGGATTTTCTGATCACAATCTTATTTCTATTAAATCAAACTGGGCGCGACCAACTCTCCCACTCCTGTTTAAACGTCACCTGTGACAATATCGGAGGGCACACTGACAATTTTTGCAAGAAATCTTCTCTGGGATGAATGTTGCTTTTCCACTCAGGATGCCTTGGTATGTGCTGACAGCATTGCCAGGGTTATAATGGGTGGTATGAGTGCATTTATCCCATCTTCTACCAAAGCTTTCACTTTACTGTACAATCATGGGTTGATTGCTCCTGTTCTCTTGCATGTAGAGAGAGAGAGATAGGGCATATCGAGTTATGAAACTATCTCTTGCTGTTACTCACTCCTCTTCCATTGCTTCCAGGAATCGTTGTAAGTCTTAATAGGACTAAGTGGAACTTTATTTTTAAAAAAGTGCTGACCTGACTTTTAAAAAAGTGCTGACCTGACTAACTCTTCTTTTAGTAAATCTTTCTTGTCCTTAACCAAAAACATCTGGAATAACTTCTGCACTCCCTCTTTTTCTCCTCTTTTCCGACCTGATACCACTATAGCCAACACTCTCTCTAATAAAGCTAATCTCTTTGGCACCTTATTTTCCTCCAACTCTACCCCTCCTACTCCTCCTACTGAACCTATGCTCATTCCTATAATCTCCAATTATAGAGTTGATTGTTGGTAAGTTATCCAATATGGATGTGAGTAAGGAGCATAGACCAGACGGGACACCTTGTGTGCTGAGGTTCTGGCCCCTGTACTTGCTCGCCTCTTTCACCTTTGCCTCAAAACCTAAACTTTCTTTCTTCTTGGAAGCATACCTTGGTTCAGCCCATCCCAAAAAAGGGTTACTATTCTAATCCCTCTAACTATCGTCCCATTGCCCAACTTCATCCCTCTCTAAGATTTTTGAAACTATAAACTTCATTTTCTCTGTCGCCTTAAACGCCTTTCTCATTTGTTGGATCACCAGCATGGTTTCTGCCAGGCAAAATCTACTGGTGATCTGTTCTCTTACTGCACCCATCTTTGGTCTCTTAGGGATTATGGGGAAACCTTTGTCTGCCAGGCAAGATCTTTTGGTGATCTGCTTTCCTACTGCACCCATTGAGTTAAAAGAGCCGAGAAGGTAGAGGATCTGGGCGTGATAGATGAAAATGAATTGATGTTTGAGGAACATACACGACGAAGTGAACAAGATGAACTATTTGACAAACCTGATCCAGTGAGCGTTTCTGCTTCTTTGAATTAGAAATATCTTACAAAGTGTGGATACTTCAAACTGGATACTGTAGTTAGTAAAACAGTGTACTAAAAAATATAAAATGTGTATACTGTACTAAAAATCGTAGTTGGTTAGAGATAACTGCTGGTATTTCATCACTTTGTTGTCACTGTTGCACAGTTGTACACTCCACATTAATAAAATCATCATTTAAAATTCACTAATGTGTTTGATTCTTACACCACAAGTTATTTAATGACACAAGCTTTCCAACTTCACTACAAGTACTGTAATTAAAAGAAGGTCTCTGAACTCTGTATGATTATAGCAGGAATGGCTCAAAGTCTAGCAGTTCTCAGTGGTGTGTTCCTACTAAAATACTACATAGTTTAATGATGGTTTTCTTCTCATTAGTTACAGTGTGCACCAGCACAGTTTGGCCTTGGCCTGATTAGGTGTGTATGGTACTTTTGTTGTGTAAGTACAGTACAGTATTTAATTTAACTGCTACATAATGATGATGAATTTCATATTTGGTTTATTACTTCCTGACACACATGTCAGGGTTCTTGGGACCTTGGATTTTAAAGTCCCTAGATATTCTGACTGTACATGAGTTGCCTGATCTTTGCTGAACTATATATAAAATTGAATTTCAGGGCCAATCTCCAATTTTTCCCAATTCAGCTGAAGCTGTTTATTTCTTGTGATCTATTAAATCCTGTATTCCTGTCATATTTAATGCTGTGGTGTTAACACAACAAAGAGAATTACCTACAAAATAATATTAACTCTTCTTCAGTGTTGGCAAAGATGACATCAGACCAGGACTCATGTTTTCCCATTCTTCTAAACGGCAAGCAGAGATGGAGAAAAAGAAGAAAATTAAGGATGTTAAACAGCAAACAAAATTTAAGACCATGAAAGAGGTGCAGAAGGAACGATTAGAGGAAGGTCTCAGCACTGCCATTAGCTCTTCGAATAAAGGCTTCTCAATGCTTCAGAAAATGGGGTACAAACCTGGAACAAGCCTTGGAAAGCAGAGTAAGTCCCCATTCATCAAAGTTTTCAGAAAATTTGTTTGAAAGTCACCTTATTCAAATTATTGAGTTTAATGTATGGTTGTAATAGTCAGGCAAATAACTGTTTTTCCTCAGTCAGTGACTAACTAACTTATTGAACAGCTTAGTACTACCAGGCATACAATTAACTCAACACTAAAACAGCCTTGAATAATTCTAGACTACCTTTGTTTGGTGAATTAAATAGAAATGGTGCACTTTGAGTGATATTAGGGAGAGAATAATATTATGACAGGATATTAATTGGAGAACTGAGATGTATCACTAAGAATGTAAACTTTGAGCCAAGTTGAAGAAGGAACTGAGAGTTTGTATAATAGTTTATATCTTATCGCAGTGAATCATGGGCTAAGTAGGCAACAGTATGCTCTAAAATGAGTTCCTTGAGTGTGTATTTAGGATTAACAGAGTGAAAGGGGTAAGACATATCAATGTGAACTGGCTGTCCAGAATAGGGAGATGTAGAGGATGTAGATTGTGTAGTGGATTGAGTGAAGAGATGTTCATTTAGGTGGCATGGATATATGAAAAGGATGCAAGTGGAGATGATGGGAGAGTGGGTGTGCAGGAGCATTGGGTAGAGGATAACAGCCTACATTTTAGAAAGAAGAGGAGGAATGATGCATTAGGGAGAGAACAGGGGAGGGGAATAAGAGAAATAGATAATGCAAAGAAGATTTATTTTGATTGGGTGGCCTGGAGGATCTTCTTTGTGATTTCCCCCTTGGGGGCAGTGCACATAGCAGATAAGATAAATATCCTTGTTTATCATTATATGTCATATTGTCATATGATGCTGTCTTATGAGTTTATTTGAAGAGATTTCTCTCTTGCAGAGTCTTCCCAAGTCATGCCAGTCATCTTAGAGTGGTAAAGTGTGTTAATATTTTAGGATAGAAAAAAAAATCTTGTCCTGCTTGATATCTTCAAGGTTATACTGTACTGTACTGTATACAGTGCTATTAGAAATACTGAATGATCTGCATCACATCTGCTCTGGAATTATCTCAGGAGATCTTGCTACAGTACAGTGTATTATATTATGACGATATGTTTTTTTAATGGAAAATGGCTTTCGAATACAATAGATCTTCGATATTTGTGGTTTCTGTAGAATATGAAATACAGTTGTACCGCGCTTAACGCGGTTTCACTTCACGCGATTTCTCATATACGCGGTGCCTCGCCAGAACCGAACTTTCACTTAACGCGGTTCATCTACTCATATACGCGGTGAAGTATAATATTTTTTTGTTTTTGTTTTTAGCTCATAAAATTCATACAAATTACCCGGCCAGAATATAATTTACATTGCTGGAATTCTTACAATATGATGATCATTTTGAATATAAACATCATAGATTTTGCATTAGACATACAAATTTTAGATATATTGTTTACTCTGAGTAAATATGTTATCTTTTGTGCAAAATATATGACATTTATATTCAAAATATTCCTGGTCTTACAAGGAATCCAGCAATGTCAATTATATTATCCTAACTTTAATCTGAGTTATTATTTATTACTAAAAATGTAAATTACTATTTTCTCCTAAAGCTTCTCTGGTAGGGAGGGTTGGGACGGACCGACCACCTGGCGCGGCTGGAAGAGGGGGGGAGGCAAGGTGGGGTACTTTGATTGACAGATAGTGTCGTGAAGAATATTTTTTTTTTTATTAACTGAAGATTTTTGTTTTAGCTCATAAAATTCATACAAATTACCCGGCCAAAATATAATTTACATTGCTGGAATTCTTACAGTTTGATGATCATTTTGAATATAAACATCATAGATTTTGCATTAGACATACAAATTTTAGATATAATGTTTACTCTGAGTAAATATGTTATCTTTTATGCAAAATATATGACATTTATATTCAAAATATTCCTGGTCTTACAAGGAATCCAGCAATGTCAATTATATTATCCTAACTTTAGTTTGAGGTATTATTTATTAAAATCTAGTGGTTTTCCCCCAAAAATTTCTCAGAGAGGGAAGAGCCAGCAGTGTAGTGTGAGAAGAGGGGGACGGAGTCGAATCCATTATTTGAATGGACATTAACTTGGCGACTGTATTTCTCTATTTCTCTTAAGTATTAATTGTGTGCATGTACCATCATAAAATTAAGATGTTATTTTTACTACAACATACAGTCGACCCTCGTTAATTCGGACCCCTTTAATCCGGATTTCGGATAATTCCGACAAAATCTGAACGAACTTTTTTTCTTTTCTTTTTTCTTTTTAGGAATATTACCTACGCGGACCTTAAGCTAAAATGCTGGTCCACCCACTGCTGGGATAAAACACCAGCATCTTTTTGGTTAAATGTAACATCTCCACCACTAGTGTGGGGGGGGGGGGATGCAACTTTTAGCTTCAGACATGAAAAATATTTTCCATTTACTGCCAGTAAACAATGGAAACGTAAAATATGTACCAATTAGTAATGAAAAGTTGTGCAGTTCCTTCAGCAAATGAAGCTCACCAACTTTCAATAGGCTAAATTACCTTACAACGTGTTTTCAGTAGTCAATGTTGAAGTTCTTAGCATAGCCTAACTTATCATATCATATACGGTATCACAGTACTCATTGATCTACAAAAAATACCGGTAATAAAAACCTTTTCGATATTTCACACGTACTATAATACCCGGTAATCTACTTCAACCTCCTATTGTTTACAACGACGCATGACGCACCACCAGCTGTTGAGTATCAATCAGCTAGACGGTACACGTGTTTTTCGAATCGTTTTCAGTTAAAAAGCTGTTACATCACACGTATATTTTACCTAAACTGCGCCTGAATGAATATATTCTCGGAAATAAATAGTAGTTTTGCTGAAACGTGATGTATTTTAATGTAAAATAGGATAAAATACATGACGAAAACAAAAGATTTTACCTAACCTTCCGATGTTCAAGAGAAGTTACTCGTTTTTTTTAATAGTTTTTGGTTAAAATACTGTTATATTACAATGGTATTCTATTCATACTGTGCTTGATATAATACATTCACGGAAATGTAATATTTTTGCTGAAATTACATACGTATTACAGTGGAAAGTGCGATAAAATCGTGACGAAAACAATGACTTTCGCTTTCGTTCGTTCAAAAGATGTTACCGTAATCGCTTTTCGATTGGTTTTCAGTTAAAAAAACCCGTTGTATTACAATAATATTCTATCCTAATTGACTTGAATAAATACTACGATACCATATTTCTGAATATTTTTATTAAAATCCATGCAAATCATTTTCCTTGTCATCGTCTGCAGCACCAAACAGCTTCTCCCAGTCCTCTCCTTGAACAGGGCTAGAGGGTACGTGTTTTTCGAATCGTTTTCGGTTAAAAAACTGTTACACCACACGTATATTTTACCTAAACTACGCCTGAATGAATATATTCTCGGAAATAAATAGTAGTTTTGCTGAAACGTGATGTATTTCAATGTAAAATAGGATAAAATACATGACGAAAACAAAAGACTTTACCTAAGCTTTTGATGTTCTTGAGATGTTATTCGTTTTTTTACTAGTTTTCGGTTAAAATACTGTTATATTACAATGATATTCTATTCATACTGTGCTTGATATAATACATTCACGGAAATGTAATATTTTTGCTGAAATTACTTACGTATTACAGTGGAAAGTGCAATAAAATCGTGACGGAAACAATGACTTTGAAATATAATGCGATATTAACCCCTAAATCGGTTAATTCGGACAATCGGCTAAAACGGACACCCTCCCCCCCTATTAGTCCGAATTAACGAGGGTCAACAGTAGTTGTGTGTCGTCAAAAAGTGGAGTTTGGGGGTCGGGCCAGTCTCTATTGGAATTAATCCCATATGTTCTGTTGTTCACTTAACGCAGTTTTCACTTAACGCGGTACCCTGTGGGTTCAATTGACCGCTTAACCGTGGTACAACTGTACCTATATTCTGTAATAAAAATTTTTTATTTAAGATTTTGTGGGGTACCACTCTTGCATCAGCTTAGTATGCAGTACACCATTTAGAAAATTACTTGGTGCTCTGCCAGCATGCTTGGATTCTTGACTAATAATATACTGTAGAAATTGTGTGAAAATTAATCATTTAACTGCGATTTCAGCAAGACAACAAAGATTAATAATTTCACTTGGTTGTAAGTCAGTGTAAGCTGGGCCGTGTGGATTCCGGATCAGTGTGAGATCAATCTGCCTCAGTCAACATAAAATTGTGATGCTTCCATGTACAGTATATGTTATAAATTTGCGCTTTTTGCATTCGTAAATTTTTGGAGGATAGTGATTTGCAGTCTAGTGTGTCAGGTGGAGCTTGTAAGAAACTCAAAGATATGGAACTGTGAAAATAATATAGGTACAGTACTATTTTTTATATCATCGCGGGTGGATATTTTCATTTTTAAAACTTTGATGGAATCTTTCTGAAACATAAATTTTGCTCATTCATCACTGTCACACAGAAAGCCTCAGATTATTATTGTCAGCATCAAAGATAATTAAATAATACACATTACTTTCTCTTGATTATTATTACAGGTAGTTTTCCTGGGTTACAAACGGGTTACGTTCTTAGTCCCAGTTTGTAAATTGGAAGAGCGTTAATTACATAGTTTAGGTTATGTTAAAGCACAGCCTTGTCCTACAAAACAACAATAATATACCATACATAACAAATAATTTAAATACTGTAAATAACGTGATGTTAAACACTACAGAATAATGAAAGTACAATAAAAACCCTAATGCACCAAACTAATTGGGGCAGACCCCAGTCCGGGCAATGCGAAAGTTTGAAAAATGAATCTATGCGGGGGACGGGGGGGGGGGGGGGCTGGAAATAACACTTCTCATCTGCTCCAACAACTAAGGTCTTTAAGTACTTAACAAGGTTAGTAAAACACTATTACGTCAAAAATAAAAAAGAGAGATAAAAATCTCCAGGTTGAAAATCAGATTAAGTCTGATTGTCGACAACTGTTTTCACATATATAATTGTTTTGTACTGTAAAGTGTTATATGTAAGTACTGTAACTGCAGAAGGATGTGAACTTATCATCTCATCATGCTAAAAAAAAATTCATAAAGCATGTGCAAGAATACTGTATTAAGTGCTGGAGTGGTTTGGGAACTCACAGGACCTAATCTGGTGGAGAATGCATGGAATCAGATGAAACACATGTTGTTAACATGGAACACATTATCAGTACATTGCCTGCAGGAGAAGATCAAGTAGATCTGGATAATGAAGATATGTTGTGATTACAGTACCTGTAATTCCCCGAAATATTGGAATTCATGCCAAATAAACTTCAACTGGTGGCAAGATGAAAAATTAAACAAGTATTGAATACTATAATATGTTATGAAAGTTTTCACATGTTTTAGAGTGTTTTATATATCCTTAACTTAAATTTAGTTAAAGGTCCTTTTAAAAGGTTACAAAGATCAATATTTTTTGTAGACTTTGTACAGGAAATGATAATGTTTTTCCACATTGTATGTAGATATAGTACTGGGTACAGTACTCTTTTAAACAAGATCTTTCTCTTGAGTATAAATAAAGAATTACAGTGAAATGAAGCCAGTAACAGGATGCTCTTCTGCAACCTTTCCTCTAACCACACATTTAAAACATTCTCCAACTACTCAAATCATGCTTAGTATCCTTGTCAAAGTTCCTCATATTCAACTAAATTGATTTCGTCCTTGCTTTGGTGCTGTACAGATACAGTAGAACCTCTACACACTAGACTTCACTACACTGGAATTCTCTTTTTTCGCTATTTTCGGATTTTCTATTGTGCTTCGGACCACTCCTCTATTCATCTGAAATACTTTACAGTATTTAAAAAATTCAAGGATATCCAGCAGTAGTTGGGATGGTATGTGTGTTTGTACATGAGATTAAATGTTTGTGAGTTGGCGTCGCACACAGCACATGCCACAGTCCAAGTCTTGCCTTTATATGTATCATATCTGTGTGCCACACATCTCTACCACCCCTGTGTATATAAACAGGCTAGGGGTGTATGGGGGACTGGGCATTATCCTGTTCACCAGGATTCTTTCATTGACTCAATATTATATTCTCGTATGATCAGCCTCTTATGGTGTATGATTCATTATAATTAACACTTGGAGTTTTCATACGCAAATTTGCGTATGAACTCAAAAATTACAATAAAATAATTTTATGTTTGTGTTTAAATGTTAGACATGCAAGACTGGTGAGTGACCACACCAGTTGCCCCTCGTGGTTCAGTGACACAGGACGTAACCTTGACCACCATTTTCTCGTGGCTTGTGCTGATTTCTTGTTTATCACAGTGATTTAATTTATTGGTAACAGTGTTGTGATAGTTTTAAACCATGCCTTGTTTTGCTGGCTAAGGTGGAGGGGTGGGAAAACGTAAAATGTACAAGGAGATCGTATCACGTGGAGGTAGTGTGGTGCTTCCTGAGGCCTCTCCAATTGTCCCTGGCCCTTTTAGTGCATGTGATAGTTTGTCTGGCCCTTCAACAAACATTCCTAATGTGAAAGGAACTTCCCTGCATGTCATTGTGGCTAAAAATAAAAAAAAAAGAGTGTTGCACATATAGTATCTCAGCACGGCTTACCTTGTGACAGTTCATCTCCCTCATAAGTATGCACTATTCATACTCCCACTAAAACTAGATTTAATCACCTTGTTCGGGCTAAGTATGACACTGTGGGGCACAGAGAAGGGGGGAAAGGGTGAGAGAGGGGAAGCACATCACCAAATGCTCCAACATCTAACAACATGTAAGTAAAGAAATTCATTTATTTGAGTAAAAAAAAAATTATGTAATATTTTTATGCATTATATTAAACCAATAATTTACAATTATTATTTTAGTTGAATTTTGAAAATAAAAAGCATTTATAAACACATGTATAATTTATGCAAAAAAATATAGAAACTTTGAGCGAGGAATGTTTACATTTGGGAGCTTGAGTGGCAGCCATGCACTGCAATTTGTGTTATACTCGTGCTTACGTATAGATTTAATAATTTTGTTTTGATTACCTGCATAAAACTATTTGCAGATGCAGTAAACCCTCGATAACTCGGCAATAGATAAATTGGCATGGATATCGTCTTGGAATCCATCTGGCCACCTGCATCACCTACCATGCCTTTGTGTCACCTACAATACCTCTGTGTCACCTATCATACTTCTGTGTCACCTATCATACCTCTATGCCACCTATCATGCATCTGTGTCACCTATCATACCTCTGTCACCTATCATACCTCTATGTCACCTATCATGCATCTGTGTCACCTATCATACTTCTGTGTCACCTATCATACCTCTATGCCACCTATCATGCATCTGTGTCACCTATCATACCTCTGTCACCTATCATACCTCTATGCCACCTATCATGCATCTGTGTCACCTATCATACCTCTGTCACCTATCATACCTCTATGTCACCAATCATGCATCTGTGTCACCCATCATACCTCTGTGTCACCCACCATGCCTTTGTGTCACCCATAATACCTGTGTCACCCATCATACCCCTATGTCACCCATAATACCTCTGTGTCACCCATCATGCATCTGCACCCATCCCTGTCACCTCATACCTGTCACCCATCATACCTGTCATTCTGCATCTGTCACCTATCATACCTCTATGTCACCTATCATGCATCTGTGTCACCTATCATACCTCTGTGTCACCTATCATACCTCTGTGTCACCTATCATGCATCTGTGTCACCTACCATACCTCTGTGTCACCTATCATGCCTCTGTGTCACATATCATACCTCTGTGTTACCTATCATACCTCTATGTCACCTATCATACCTCTGTGTCGCCTATCATACCTCTGTGTCACCTATCATGCATCTGTGTCACCTACTATGATGCTTCATTCTTCACCTGCAGTGCTGCTAAGTGTTACTTTTTTTACATTTAGTAATGACATGTAAAGGTAACTCGTGTTTGATTAAAGCGTTTTTGGAAAAACGCGATTGTTCAATTAACACCAAAAGCTAATTTACGCATCCCTGTGTTTTAAATAACGCTCTCAAGACAGTTTAAATTTGCCGCGCGTATTCACCTGGTCGCCTGTGTTACGAACCCCTCCACCAATTGTCATGATCTACCTACCCAGCACTACGAACCACGCCATCTATTGTCCTGATCTACCTACCCAGCACCACGGGCAACGCCATCTAGGGACGAGACACGAGTATGACTCGTCTTAGTTACCACTCCGGGGTTTCCCTTCTCCATATCCTGGTTGTTGCGTCACTTCCTCCAAGTCTTCTTTGTCAGCTCGAGTTCGAGGAGAGAGCACTACACTCTGGGAAGTGACCACAGGATCATCTATCCTCTAAACCTACGGCACAGTGACTACCTACCGTCTTCTACAATACTCAGCCTTACTCGTCAGCCATCTCAGCTCCTCACTTAAGTATTTGTAATCTTGTATTGCCTCTCCCACCTCCACCTTGCTTCACGATTGTTTTATGTTTTATTAATATGTATATACTGTTAATGTTTAGGTTAAGTTTGGTTAAGGGTAATTTATAGGAAGCTGAATATTTTGTTAAGGAATTTATGGTACTTTATTATACACAACAAAAACTCGCATCCTTTGTCTACCCTTTTATAGTCCGATTGTCTTTGTTTTTTTTTGTTGTTGCCTGTTGGGATCTGGGTAGACTTTTAACTATATTCTAAATCCCCAACTCCTAACAAATGGCGACCTTGACAGGATACGACCTTAAGTACCATATTCCTTCCTCCCTTGTAACTCCTTGTTAATTATTCCTCCCAGTCACTTCTGTTCACTATTGCTTTACGGTGGTTTAAAGTTTCCTTCATATGTGTGTGCATATATTGGTATTACCGTACAGTAAGAGTGACAGACGTAGGATATTAGGTTCCAAGTGTCATAACGCTTACCTGTTATTACACGTGGCAGTCGTGTAGTAAGTCTTATCTAGTGTAGGGAAGAATCCGGATCTGTTTAATGCCGTACCCTCACTCCAGAGTAGGCTGTTCCATAGTCACTAGTTTAGGGTGAAGTGATATCTTGGGACGCCCCGCTCTACCAGGACCCCATAATTATAAAGCCTCCATTATTGTTCTTCTCATTATCTCATTCGGGGTCAATCATTCCAAACTCAAGGGTTGTTAATCCGGATCTTTATATTAATGCCGTAATACGCCCTTCCTCTTTCAAGTATCTCAGGGTTGTTAATCCGGATCTTTATATAAAATGCCGTAATACGCCTTTCCTCTTTCAAGTATCTCAGGGTTGTTAATCCGGATCTTTATATTAATGCTGTAATACGCCCTTCCTGTTTCAAGTATCTCAGGGTTGTTAATCCGGATCTTTATATAAATGCCGTAATACGCCCTTCCTCTTTCAAGTATCTCAGAGTTGTTAATCCGGATCTTTATATTAATGCCGTAATACGCTCTTCCTGTTTACTCAAGGGTTGTTAATCCGGATCTTTATATAAAATGCCGTAATACGCCCTTCCTGTTTCAAGTCTCTTATCCTTATCTAAGGATCTTCTCAGAAGAACAATATTCATAAGTGTAAGTTCCCTAGGTATAACTTGGGTAGTTTCCGGGACTTTCTGGTTATCCACTGCCGTGATATTTTCTAGGGTAATCCACTTATCTTATCTTTTGACCATTAATTAATTTATCTAGGTTTTCTTAATGGCCACCTCAGGATTTGTTAAACTTGGTAGTCCTGGAGGAGTGGAAGAGCAAGATACCATTTCACATCTTGAAGCATGTGGAGGATCGTGGAGAGGTTAATTTGGGACGTGCCGCTGAGCTGGCTGATGAGTACGCCTTGCTGGTGGAGTCACTGTGCCGTAGGGAACGTGGTACTTTCCGGCATGTTAGGTCCTCCTCTGATGATAACCTTGGGGACGTGAGTGGTAGGTCGAAAGGTCCCACACCTACCCCCCCTAATGCAACCAAGTTTTATTGTTCTTACTGTAAAAACCCAGGCCATATGATCCAGACTTGTAAACACCCAAAGTGTCGAATTGCTAAAAGTAGTTCCCTGGATCCCAAATCCAAACCAATAGCAACCACCAATGTGGAAAGGCCCCATCAGGGTCTCTTCTCTTCATTCACCTATGAGGGAAAAATTTCAATCATAGAGGGGTCTCGTTCTTTCCCTATTCGTATACTACGTGATACGGGCGCAGCACAATCTATCCTCCTGTTTAACGTCATTCCTGATATATCTACCGCATTTACTAATGAGAGTGTTCTAATTTCAGATCTCTCATCCCATTCTTCCTATCCTTTAGCTAAAGTGCACCTCCAATGTCCCTTGATTACTGGGGAAGTGCAAATGGCCATTAGGAAAGATCCATTGCCTGTGAGCGGCATTCATTTATTATTGGGTAATGACTTGGTAGGAGATCTAGTGGTTCCTAACATAAAGACAGTCGACTCTCCCTTACCTGTCAACTCCACCACTGACCTTGAAGAAACTATTCCTCACCTTTTCCCATCTTGTGCTGTCACCCGGTCACAGAGTGTGCGAAATGGGCCCTCTTTATCTAAAACCACCTCCAATATCTTACTACCCACAGAAGATCTGTACAATAAGACCATTAGTAAGGATGAGCTCATTACAGCCCAACAATCTGATCCATCTTTGTTCAAACAGGTGATGAAAGACCCCAGTGTGGACCATTGTACATCTTCAGCTTACCACCCACCGTCCCAAGGTTGCTTGGAACGGTTCCATCAAAACTTTCAAGTCGATGCTAATAAACTATCTCCCCTCAACTATATAGTCCATAATCCTGATCGCAGAAAAGATTCACAACTTGTTCACATTAATCTCATGAAACTTTACCATTCCAGGCAGTCAGAGGAAGACATCCCAGAGGCTATAAGTCAACCTGTATTGCATACGGTTTTGTCAGGGCCGGAGCCGGAGACAGATGACATGGACCTATTGGAGAATTTAGGCTTCCCTCTACCTAAAGAAAACCCTGCTAACAGTCACATACTCAACAACTTGGATGAGTATTTTTCTGTTCTGAATCCATCTCAAGCAAAAGATCTCACTAAGTTATTATCAACATTTCCTAAAGTCACATCAGACCTCCCAGGGTTTTGCAATATACTTAAACATGATATTAAGCTAATCTCGGATGATGTACAACCCATTAGGCAATCAGCCTATCGACTAAATCCACAAAAAAAAAGAGATTATGAAAAAGGAGGTAGATTTTTTTGTTAAAACATAACTTAGCTGAGCCTAGTACCTCCCCCTGGGCTTCACCTTGCCTTCTCATTCCAAAACCCGATGGCACTTTTCGTTTCTGTACCGATTATCGTAAAGTGAACCAGGTCACTGTCTCAGACTCCTACCCTTACCTTTGATTGAAGATATAAAAGACAGCATAGGCTGTGCCAAATTTATCAGTACGGTGGACTTATTGAAAGGATATTATCAAGTGGGACTCACGGATAGGGCAAAAATAATCTCGGCATTTATAACTCCATTTGGTCTTTTTCAATATTTGGTTATGGCGTTTGGCTTTTCTAATGCTCCGGCCACATTCCAGAGGGCCATCAACTACCTTATTCAGGACCTAGGTGGGACGTTCGCCTACCTGGATGACCTGGTGGTGGTGTCGGACGGCTGGGACGAACATCTGATGCGTTTGGAGATACTGTTCGCACGACTGCAAGAGACTGGATTCACCATAAACCTGGCTAAATCTGCTTTTGGCCGGGCATCAGTGACTTACCTGGGACATATCGTTGGGCATGGTATGGTGAGACCCAAGGACGCAAACGTTAGAGCCATCTTATCCTTCCCCACTCCAAGGACGAGGAAGGAACTCATGCACTTCCTGGGAATGTGCGGCTACTACCGTCGGTTCTGCAGTAACTTCTCCAGCGTGGCCGGACCCCTCACAGACCTTACCAGTTCTGCGGTCCCTTACATCTGGAACCAGAAGTGCGACCAGTCTTTCCACCGCCTCAAAGCCTTCCTTGCCTCCAAGCCTGTAGTCCACCCCCCTGACTACACCTCGCCCTTCCATCTGCAAATCGACGCTAGTGGTGTCGGAGTGGGGGCTGTGCTCCTACAACCCGACCCAACCACTGATGTCCTTCACCCTGTGGCATACTACTCCGCCAAGTTGAAAAAACATCAGACCAACTACTCGACCATAGAGAAGGAGGCCCTGGCTCTGATTTTGGCAATAAAGTTTGAATGTTACCTCCAGTCTTGCCCACAAACAACCCTAGTCTTCACCGACCATAACCCACTCACGTTCATCCAAACCAACGAGACCTCCAACCAGCGAATCCTCCGCTGGGCTGTCCTCACCCAGCCCTATAATCTACAAGTCCGGCACATAAAGGGGGTGGACAACCTGATTGCAGACTCCTTATCCCGAGCTCCAGTGGAAATGCAGCAGCTACTCTCCAGACGCACCAGGTGATCACCTCCTTCGCGCCCACGCTACGGAGGTCTTTGGAGAGGGGATGTGTTACGAACCCCTCCACCCAGCACTACGAACCACGCCATCTATTGTCCTGATCTACCTACCCAGCACCACGAGCAACGCCATCTAGGGACGAGACACGAGTATGACTCGTCTTAGTTAACACTCCGGGGTTTCCCTTCTCCATATCCTGGTTGTTGCGTCACTTCCTCCAAGTCTTCTTTGTGAGCTCCAATTCGAGGAGAGGGACTTGGCTCTGGGAAGTGACCACAGGATCATCTATCCTCTAAACCTACGGCGCAGTGACTACCTACCGTCTTCTACAATACTCAGCCTTACTCGTCAGCCATCTCAGCTCCTCACTTAAGTATTTGTAATCTTGAATTGCCTCTCCCACGTCCACTTGCTTCAAGATTGTTTTATGTTTTATTATTATGTATATACTGTTAATGTTTAGGTTAAGTTTGGTTAAGGGTAATTTAATAGCTGAATATTTTGTTAAGGGATTTATGGTACTTTATTATACACAAAAAAAGCTCTCAACCTTTGTCTACCCATTTATAGTCCGATTGTCTTTGTTTTTTTCTTGTTGTTACCTGTTGGGATCTGGGTAGACGTTTAACTATATTATAAATCCCCAACTCGTAACAGTAGAAATCTGCGTGCTTTATTAGGCGAATGAAATATATATCGATCCTCGTGTTTCGAAGCCGGATTTGGTAAAACGTTGCTCTGAACACCTAAGCGGCACTGGTGGTCCCCAGTAGAGGTTCACGGCGCCATAAGCTCGTTGAACAGGTTTTGCGTGAAATATAACAGAGTCTAGGACTGCATTTAGTGTCCTGGTGGTCCACAGGTAGCGTTCCCTATTCACAATTATACGATTTTGGGTTTGAATCCTGCTGGGGTGAGGTGTTGATTATATTTTCGAAGTCCGCGTGCTTTATTGGGCGAATGAAGTAGACATGGATCCTCGTGTTTCGAAGCCGGATTTGGTAAGACGTTGCTCTGAACACCTAAACGGCACTGGTGGTCCCCAGTAGAGGTTCACGGCGCCATAAGCTCGTTGAACAGGCTTTGCGTGAAATATAACAGAGTCTAGGACTGCTTTTATTGTCCTGGTGGCCCAGAGGTAGCATTCTCCGGTCACAATTATAAGATCGTGGGTTCATATCCTGTTGGGTGTGAGGTGTTGATTATATGTAGAAGTCCGCGTGCTTTATTGGGCTAATGAAATATATATGGATCCTCGTGTTTCCAAGCCTGATTTGGTAAACGTTGTTCTGATCACCTAAGCGGCACGGGTGGTCCCTATTAGAGGTTCACGGTGCCATAAGCTCATTGAACAGGCTTTGTGTGAAATATAACAGAGTCTAGGACTGCTTTTAGTGTCCTGGTGACCCAGAGGTAGTGTTCCCCGGTCACAATTATAAGAGCTTGGGTTCGAATCCTGTTGGGGTGAGGTGTTGATTATATGTAGATGTCCGCGTGCTTTATTGGGCTAATGAAATATATATGGATCCTCGTGTTTCCAATCCGCATTTGGTAAAACGTTGCTCTTATCACCTGAGCGGCACGGGTGGTCCCCATAAGAGGTTCACAGTGCCATAAGCTCGTTGAACAGGCTTTGTGTGAAATATAACAGAGTCTAGGACTGCTTTTAGTGTCCTGGTGGCCCAGAGGTACCATTCCCCGGTCACAATTATAAGATCGTGGGTTCGAATCCTGGTGGGGTGAGGTGTTGATTATATGTAGAAATATGCGTGCTTTATTAGGCTAATGAAATATATATCGATAATCGTATTTCGAAGCCGGATTTGGTAAAACGTTTCTCTGATCACCTAAGTGGCACGGGTGGTCCCCATTAGAGGTTCACGGCACCATAAGCTCATTGAACATGAGGCTTTGTGTGAAATATAACAGAGTCTAGGACTGCTTTTAGTGTCCTGGTGGCCCAGAGGTAGCGTTCCCCGGTCACAATTATAAGATCCTGGGTTCGAATCCTGGTGGGGTGAGGTGTTGATTATATGTAGAAGTGTGCGTGCTTTATTGGGCTAATGAAATAGATATGGATCCTCGTGTTTCGAAGCCGGATTTGGTTAAACGTTGCTCTGATCACCTAAGCGGCAGGGGTGGCCCCCATTAGAGGTTCACGGCGCCATAAGTTCGTTCAACAGGCTTTGTGTGAAATATAACAGTGTCTTGGACTGCTTATAGTGTCTTGGTGGCCCAGACTGGTATTGTTCCTCGGTCACAATTATAAGATCGTGGGTTCAAATCCTGGTGGGGTGAGGTGTTGATTATATTTAGAAGTGTGCGTGCTTTATTGGGTTAATGAAATAGATATGGCTCCTCATGTTTCGAAGCCGGACTTGGTAAAACGTTGCTCTGATCACCTAAGCGGCACGGGTGGTCCCCATTAGAGGTTCACGGCGCCATAAGCTCATTCAACAGGCTTTGTGTGAAATATAACAGAGTCTAGGACTGCTTATATTGTCCTGGTGGTCCACAGGTAGCATTCCCTGGTCACAATTATCAGATTTTGGGTTTGAATCCTGGTGGGGTGAGGTGTTGATTATATGTAGACGTCCGCGTGCTTTATTGGGCTAATGAAATATATATTATTGTGTGTCATACGGAGGCGAATTTTTTTTTTTGGAGTTTGAAAAATCGGCCCATGGTATTAATGATGTAGTTCTATGTGCAGAATCATGTGATATCTTCAGATTTGAAAGGTTTTCATTTTTTGCTAGGTAAATTTTAACTTGAAATCTTATGAAAATTCAGTATTCCCACCCTTTTACCAACACCACTAAATAGCTTATTTAAAGTAAAGTAAATGTATCAGGTTAATTTATTAGGATGAAAATGATCCAGAATAGTGAAACGAATGATCTTGACACATTTATTAAACTTAATATTC
>NW_024752213.1:0-6942 GCF_018991925.1 Homarus americanus
TTGGGCGAGGGACCGCACGTTAGCCTTAGAGAAATAGCAAACCAGATGATCAGATCAAACTTCACCTTCTCTTGCTATCCTCGGCGCCGGCAGCGCCACCGTGTGTGCCAATCTCCTCCCTTATCCGCTCCTCTCCTCTTTACCCAGCTCCAGCGAGGCAGCCGACATTGGGCGAGGGACCGCACGTTGGCCAATCTCCTCCCTTATCCGCTCCTCTTCTCTTCTCTTTGCCCCAGCGAGGCATAAGACATTGGGCGAGGGACCGCACATTGGCCCATCTCCTCCTCTCTCTCTTTCTCTTCCTGTTTGTGGGGACGTGGGCTCATGAGCGCCATCGTCGCCCAATATTGGTTAGGTTGTGTATTTCACGGGTGGGAACCGCCATCATCGTTGTTAGGTGATGGGGTAACCCAACGTGTGCTTTGACGAGTTTTGGCTGCTAAACTCTCTTTTTAGTATACTCGGCTCCCAGACTGCGCCCTGGTCGTGTTGAACCATGAGCGTTGTCTATGCACATTTAGGGTAGCCGTTTGCGCGTGGAATAGTGCAATGAATCTCGGTCAATAGACGGTTGGGCGCTGCATTGAAGGCCGGCACAGACGCGAAGACGGGGTGATCAGCCAACGCAAGTCCGCTAAGTTGGGCAGACAGCAAGGCGAAGGGGAGCCCCGTTCCGGACTGAAAGGCCGCAGCATATGCTGTGACGGAAACTAGTAGGGTGGCGACGTGTGCGCCGAGAGAGAGAGAGAGAGACGGAGTAAATAATGTCCAAACGGAAGAGAGACCTGGCAAGTGTAATTGATAGAGCGCGAGCCTACTCGCCATAAGCCCGCTCCACTGCCATTCCTCTGATCCAATGAGACTAAAATCTCTCTCTCTCTCTCTCCTTCTGCTCCAGCCACTGCAGGGCAGGGAAGCGACGGCAATTTTGGTTGTTGTTTTTGAATGCCGCGCTTTGCTTCGCAGAGGCGCCGAAGCGCTCCGCTGGGGGGCGGAAGATATTTCACACCGAATATGTGTGTGAAGGCACCCTCTCCCCTTAATATAGTGAAATAGTGCAATCCAGCATACAAGGTCGGACGATAGGACATTCACCGTACCGCACCTCGAGAGTGGATGTTGGGTAAGGTTAAAACCGGACTGTTCGCAGACAGCCGAATAACCCGGTTCCGGACTAATTGGTGGATGCAACATCATGATGATGCTGCTGCTGTCGCGGAAACCGCAGTGGCGACGTGAGAGAGTAATAATGTTCAATAGGGAGAGCGACCTGGCTAGTGTAATTGATAGATCGCGAGCCTACTCGCCATTAGCCCGCTCCACTGCCATTCCTCTGACCCAATGAGACTATTCTCTCTCTCGCTCTCCTTCTGCTCCAGCCATCGCAGGGCAGGGAGAGGAAATCGACGGCAATTTTGGTTGTTGTTTTTGAATGCCGCGTTTTGCTTCGCAGAGGCGCCGAAGCGCTCCGCTGGGGGGCGGAAGATATTTCACATCGAATATGTGTGTGAAGGCACCCTCTCCCCTTAATATGGTGAAATAGTGCAATCCAGCATACAAGAGCGGACGATAGGACAGTCACCGTACCGCACCTCGAGAGTGGAAGTTGTTTGATCGTTTGTTAGGCAAGGTTAAAACCTGACTGTTCGCGAACAGCCGAATAACCCGGTTCCGGACTTACAATAGACGCAACATCATGATGCTGCTGCTGTCGCGGAAACCGTGGTGGCGACGTGCGCGAGAGAGTAATAATGTTCAATTGGGAGACAGACCTGGCTAGTGAAATTCATAGATCGCGCCACTGCCATTCCTCTGACCCCATGAGACTATTCTCTCTCTCTCTCTTCTTCTGCTGCTGCTGCTGCTCCAGCCATTGCAGGGCAGGGAAGGGAACAACTTTGGTTGTTGTTTTTGAATGCGCTTTAGCCGAGGCGCCGGGCTGGGGAAGATTCCACACCGAATAGGTGTGTGAAGCACCTCTCCTTAATATAGTGAAATAGTGCAATCCAGCATACAAGAGCGGACGATAGGACAGTCACCGTATCGCACCTCGAGAGTGGAAGTTGTTTGATCGTTTGTTAGGCAAGGTTAAAACCCGACTGTTCGCGAACAGCCGAATAACCCGGTTCCGACTTACAATAGACGCAACATCATGATGCTGCTGCTGTCGCGAAACCGTGGTGGCGACGTGCGCCGAGAGAGTAATAATGTTCAATTGGGAGACAGACCTGGCTAGTGAAATTCATAGATCGCGCTCCACTGCCATTCCTCTGACCCCATGAGACTATTTTCTCTCTCTCTTCTTCTGCTGCTGCTCCAGCCATTGCAGGGCAGGGAAGGAAAGCGACGGCAACTTTGGTTGTTGTTTTTGAATGCCGCGCTTTGCGCAGAGGCGCGGCGCTCCGCTGGGGGCGGAAGATATTCCACACCGAATAGGTGTGTGAAGGCACCCCTTTAATATAGTGAAATAGTGCAATCCAGCATACAAGAGCGGACGATAGGACAGTCACCGTACCGCACCTCGAGAGTGGAAGTTGTTTGATCGTTTGTTAGGCAAGGTTAAAACCCGACTGTTCGCGAACAGCCGAATAACCCGGTTCCGACTTACAATAGACGCAACATCATGATGCTGCTGCTGTCGCGGAAACCGTGGTGGCGACGTGTGCGCCGAGAGAGTAATAATTCAATTGGGAGACAGACCTGGCTAGTGAAATTCATAGATCGCGCCCACTGCCATTCCTCTGACCCCATGAGACTATTTTCTCTCTCTTCTTCTGCTGCTGCTCCAGCCATTGCAGGGCAGGGAAGGGAAAGCGGCAAATTTTGGTTGTTGTTTTGAATGCGCTTTGCCAGAGGCGCTGGCTCCGCTGGGGGCGGAAGATATTTCACACCAATATGTGCGAAGGCACCTCTCCCTTAATATAGTGAAATAGTGCAATCGAACATATAAGGGCGGACGTTTTCATCACCGTCTCCCTCGGTGTGTGCAGATTCTCGGATCATTTTGTAAAGTATGCTCGACCCTTTTTCTCCCATTGCTTTCTGTAGTATGCTATTAAATCGACCCCGATTGACTTTGACTGTCTCCCATTCGGGTGTGCAAGTTTCTGTAGTATGCTATCAAATCGACCCGATTGACTTTGATGACCTATTAAATCGACCCCGATTGACTTTGACTGGTGTGCAAGTTTCTGTAGCTACCCCGATTGACTTTGTCTCCCATTCGGGTGTGCAAGTGTAGTGGATTTGAAGTTTCTATGTATCAAATTTGAATCAAATGACGACCCGATTGATTCGGGTGTGCAAGTTTCTCTATCTTGTGTCTCTGTAGTATGCTATCAAATCGACCCCGATTGACTTTTCTCCCATTCGTGTGCTTCTCTGTAGTATGCTATCAAATCGACTTAAAACTTCTTACTGACCGAGGTGCTAGAAATAGTGCCATCCAGTGTACAAGGGACGCTTTCATCACCGTCTCCCACTCGTGTGTGCACATTCTCGGATCATTTTGTATAGTATGCTATTAAATCGACCTCGATTGACTCTGACGGTCTCCCATTCGGGTGTGCAAGTTTCTGTAGTATGCTATTAAATCGACCCCGATTGACTTTGACTCCCAAGTTTCTGTTATGATCAAATCGACCCCGATTGACTTTGACGGTCTCCCATTCGGGTGCAAGTTTCTGTAGTATGCTATCAAATCGACGATTGACTTTGACGGTCTCCCATTCGGGTGTGCAAGTTTCTGTAGTATGCTATTAAATCGACCCCGATTGACTTTGACGGTCGGTGTGCAAGTTTCTGTAGTATGCTATTAAATTTGAATTCGGGTGTGCAAGTTTCTTATGCTATCAAATCGACCCCGATTGACTTTGACGGTCTCCCATTCGGGTGTGCAAGTTTCTTATGCTATTAAATCGACCCCGATTGATCTTGCAAGTTTCTGTAGTATGCTATTAAATCGACCCCGATTGACTTTGACTGTCTCCCATTCCAAGTTTCTGTAGTATGCTATCAAATTCGACCCCCGATTGACTTTGACGGTCTCCCATTCGGGTGTGCAAGTTTCTGTAGTATGCCCCGATTGACTTTGACTCTCTCTCATTCGGGTGTGCAAGTTACTGTAGTATGCAATCAAATCGACCCCCGATTGACTTTGACGGTCTCCCATTCGGGTGTGCAAGTTTCTGTAGTATGCTATTAAATCGACCCCCGATTGACTTTGACGGTCTCCCATTCGGGTGTGCAAGTTTCTGTAGTATGCTATTAAATCGACCCCCGATTGACTTTCACTGTCTCCCATTCGGGTGTGCAAGTTTCTGTAGTATGCTATCAAATCGACCCCCGATTGACTTTGACGGTCTCCCATTCGGGTGTGCAAGTTTCTGTGGTATGCTATTAAATCGACCCCCGATTGACTTTGACGGTCTCCCATTCGGGTGTGCAAGTTTCTGTGGTATGCTATCAAATCGATCCCCGATTGACTTTGACGGTCTCCCATTCGGGTGTGCAAGTTTCTGTAGTATGCTATTAAATCGACCCCCGATTGACTTTGACTGTCTCCCATTCGGGTGTGCAAGTTCTCTGTAGTATGCTATCAAATCGACCCCCGATTGACTTTGACGGTCTCCCATTCGGGTGTGCAAGTTCTCTGTAGTATGCTATCAAATCGACCCCCGATTCACTTTGACGGTCTCCCATGCGGGTGTGGAACTTCTCTGGTATGTTGTATAATATGACCGAGGTGCCCCTACCCCTTACTATAGTGAAATAGTGCCATCCAGTGTACAAGGGCGGACGCTTTCATCACCGTCTCCCACTCGGTGTGTGCACATTCTCGGATCATTTTGTATAGTATGCTATTAAATCGACCCTCGATTGACTCTGACGGTCTCCCATTCGGGTGTGCAAGTTTCTGTAGTATGCTATTAAATCGACCCCCGATTGACTTTGGCTGGCTCCCATTCGGGTGTGCAAGTTTCTGTAGTATGCTATCAAATCGACCCCCGATTGACTTTGACGGTCTCCCATTCGGGTGTGCAAGTTTCTGTAGTATGCTATCAAATCGACCCCCGATTGACTTTGACGGTCTCCCATTCGGGTGTGCAAGTTTCTGTAGTATGCTATTAAATCGACCCCCGATTGACTTTGACGGTCTCCCATTCGGGTGTGCAAGTTTCTGTAGTATGCTATTAAATCGACCCCCGATTGACTTTGACTGTCTCCCATTCGGGTGTGCAAGTTTCTGTAGTATGCTATCAAATCGACCCCCGATTGACTTTGACGGTCTCCCATTCGGGTGTGCAAGTTTCTGTAGTATGCTATTAAATCGACCCCCGATTGACTTTGACGGTCTCCCATTCGGGTGTGCAAGTTTCTGTAGTATGCTATTAAATCGACCCCCGATTGACTTTGACTGTCTCCCATTCGGGTGTGCAAGTTTCTGTAGTATGCTATCAAATCGACCCCCGATTGACTTTGAAGGTCTCCGATTCGGGTGTGCAAGTTTCTGTAGTATGCTACTAAATCGACCCCGATTGACTTTGACGGTCTCCCATTCGGGTGTGCAAGTTTCTGTAGTATGCTATTAAATCGACCCCCGATTGACGTTGACGGTCTCCCATTCGGGTGTGCAAGTTTCTGTAGTATGCTATCCGTCGACTGATTATTTAATACCATTCTGGTGTGCAAGTTCTGTAGTATGCTATCAAATCGGCCCCGATTTGACTGACCGTCTCCCATTCGAATTGGCTGCAAGTTTCTGTAGTATGCTATTAAATCGACCCCCGATTGACTTTGACTGTCTTCCATTCGGGTGTGCAAGTTTCTGTAGTATGCTATTAAATCGACCCCCGATTGACTTTCACTGTCTTCCATTCGGGTGTGCAAGTTTCTGTAGTATGCTATCAAATCGACCCCCGATTGACTTTGACGGTCTCCCATTCGGGTGTGCAAGTTTCTGTAGTATGCTATTAAATCGACCCCCGATTGACTTTGACGGTCTCCCATTCGGGTGTGCAAGTTTCTGTAGTATGCTATCAAATCGATCCCCGATTGACTTTGACGGTCTCCCATTCGGGTGTGCAAGTTTCTGTAGTATGCTATCAAATCGACCCCCGATTGACTTTGACGGTGTCCCATTCGGGTGTGCAAGTTTCTGTAGTATGCTATTAAATCGACCCCCGATTGACTTTGACGGTCTCCCATTCGGGTGTGCAAGTTTCTGTGGTATGCTATCAAATCGATCCCCGATTGACTTTGACGGTCTCCCATTCGGGTGTGCAAGTTTCTGTAGTATGCTATCAAATCGACCCCGGATTGACTTTGACGGTCTCCCATTCGGGTGTGCAAGTTTCTGTAGTATGCTATCAAATCGACCCCGATTGACTCTGATGGTCTCCCATGCGGGTGTGGAACTTCTTTGGTATGTTGTATAATATGACCGAGGTGCCCCTACCCCTTACTATAGTGAAATAGTGCCATCCAGCATACAAGGGCGGACGCTTTGACGACCGTCTCCCACTCGGTATTTGCAGATTCTCGGATCATTTTGTATAGTATGCTATTAAATCGGCCCTCCATTGACTCTGACGGTCTTCCATTCGGGTGTGCAAGTTCTCTTGGTGCATTTGAAGTATGAGTTGAGTTTAATGAAGTTGATTTCGTCATAGGCACGGTGCTGTGCTGTGCTGTGCCATCGACAACACCAATAAGGAAGGGGCATCTATTTTTACTTAGGCTAGCATACCTAAGTTAAAGCAAACTCCCCTTGCCAATACAAGAAGGAAGAGGATTTCTTATAGTCTAATAAACAATTCATCATGACCAAATACAGTATCTAACACAGGGGGTCCGGGGGCGCAGCCCCCGGTTAGCAACTAACCATTTGATTGCATTATCTCTTAGAATAGTTAGCAATTATCCATTTGATTGCATTATCCC
>NW_024752214.1:0-14112 GCF_018991925.1 Homarus americanus
TTTGCGTCCTTGGGTCTCGCCATACCATGCCCAACGATATGTCCCAGGTAAGTCACTGAGGCCCGGCCAAAAGCAGATTTAGCCAGGTTTATGGTGAATCCAGTCTCTTGCAGTCGTGCAAACAGTATCTCCAAACGCACCAGATGTTCGTCCCAGCTGTCCGACACCACCACCAGGTCATCCAGGTAGGCGAACGTCCCACCTAGGTCCTGAATAAGGTAGTTGATGGCCCTCTGGAATGTGGCCGGAGCATTAGAAAAGCCAAACGCCATAACCAAATATTGAAAAAGACCAAATGGAGTTATAAATGCCGAGAATATTTTTGCCCTATCCGTGAGTCCCCCTTGATAATATCCTTTCAACAGGTCCACGGTACTGATAAATTTGGCACAGCCTATGCTGTCTATTATATCTTCAATCAAAGGTAAAGGGTAGGAGTCTGAGACAGTGACCTGGTTCACTTTACGATAATCGATGAGCGAAAAGTGCCATCGGGTTTTGGAATGAGAGAAAGGCAAGAGTGAAGCCCAGGGGGGTACTAGGCTCCCAGCTAGGGTGTGTTTAACAGAAAATCTACCTCCTTTTCACTTTAATCTCTTTTTTTTTTTTGGATTTAGTCGATAAGCTGATTGCCTAATGGGTTGCCATCATGGGATTAGCTTAATATCATGTTTAAGTATATTGCAAAACCCTGGGAGGTCTGGCGTGGCTGAGGAAATGTGATATATGTAGTGAGTCTTTGCTTGGATGGTTCAGAACAGAAAAATACTCATCCAAGTTGTTGAGTATGTGACTGTTAGCAGGGTTTTCTTTAGGTAGAGGGAAGTCTAAATTCTCCAATAGGTCCATGTCATCTGTCTCCGGCTCCGGCCCTGACAAAACCGTATGCAATACAGGTTGACTTATAGCCTCTGGGATGTCTTCCTCTGACTGCCTGGAATGGCAAAGTTTCATGAGATTAATGTGAACAAGTTGTGAATCTTTTCTGCGATCAGGAGTATGGACTATATAGTTGAGGAGAGATAGTTTATTAGCATCGACTTGAAAGTTTTGATGGAACCGTTCCAAGCAACCTTGGGACGGTGGGTGGTAAGCCGAAGATGTACAATGGTCCACACTGAGGTCTTTCATCACCTGTTTGAACAAAGATGGATCAGATTGTTGGGCTGTAATGAGCTCATCCTTACTAATGGTCTTATTGTACAGATCTTCTGTGGGTAGTAAGATATTGGAGGTGGTTTCACATGAAGAGGGCCCATTACGCACACACTGTGACCGGGTGACAGCACAAGATGGGAAAAGATGAGGAATAGTTTCTTTAAGGTCAGTGGTGGAGTTGACAGGTAAGGGAGAGTCGACTGTCTTTATGTGAGGAACCACTAGATCTCCTACCAAGTCATTACCCAATAATAAATGAATGCGGCACACAGGCATTGGGTCTTTCCTAATGGCTATTTGCACTTCCCCAGTAATCAAGGGACATTGGAGGTGCACTTTAGCTAAGGGATAGGAAGAATGGGATGAGAGATCTGAAATTAGAACAATCTCGTTAGTAAATGCGGTAGATATATCAGGAATGACGTTAAACAGGATAGATTGTGCTGCGCCCGTATCACGTAGTATACGAATAGGGAAAGAACGAGATCCCTCTATGATTGAAATTTTTCCCTTATAGGTGAATGAAAAGAAGAGATCCTGATGGGGCCTTTCCACATTGGTGGTTGCTATTGGTTTGGATTTGGGATCCAGGGAACTACTTTTTAGCAGTTCGACACTTTTGGTGTTTACAAGACTGGATCGTATGGCCTGGGTTTTACAGTAAGAACAATAAAACTTGGTTGCATCAAGGGGGGTAGGTGTGGGACCTTTCGACCTACCACTCACGTCCCCAAGGTTATCATCAGAGGAGGGCCTAACATGTCGGAAAGTACCACGTTCCCTACGGCACAGTGACTCCACCAGCAAGGCGTACTCATCAGCCAGCTCAGCCCCACGTCGTAAATTAACCTCTCCACGCTCCTCCACATGCTTCAAGATGTGAAATGGTATCTTGCTCTTCCACTCCTCCAGGACTTCCAAATTTAACAAATCCTGAGGTGGCCATTAAGAAAACCTAGATAAATTAATTAATGGTCAAAAGATAAGATAAGTGGATTACCCTAGAAAATATCACGGCAGTGGATAACCAGAAAGTCCCGGAAACTAACCAAGTTATACCTAGGGAAATTACACTTATGATTAATGTTCTTCTGAGAAGATCCTTAGATAAGGATAAGAGACTTGAAAGAGGAAGGGCGTATTACGGCATTAATATAAAGATCCGGATTAACAACCCCGAGATACTTTAAAGAGGAAGGGCGTATTACGGCGTTTTATATAAAGATCCGGATTAGCAACCCGAGATACTTAAGAGGAAGGCGTATTCGGCGTTAATAAGATCGGGATTAAGCAACCCTGGGATACTTGAAAGAGGAAGGGTGTATTACGGCATTTATATAAAGATCCGGATTAACAACCCTGAGATACTTGAAAGAGGAAGGGCGTATTATGGCATTTATATAAAGATCCGGATTAACAACCCTGATAAATGGTATGATTCACCCTGAATGAGATTATGAGAAGAACAATAATTGAGGCTTTATAATTATGGGGTCCTGGTAGAGCGGGGCGTCCCAAGATATCACTTCACCCTAAACTAGTGACTGTGGAACAGCCTACTCCTGAATTGAGAGTCTGACGCCAAGCAGATCCAGTTCTTCCTACACTCGATAAGACTACCAGACACACGTGTAATAACAGTAAACCTTATATCACTTGGAACCTAATATCCTCGTCCTCAACTTATGCATTAATAACAATATATGCACACACATATGGAAGGAAACTTTAAACCGTAAAAGCAATTGCTTGAACAGAAGTGACTGGGAGAATAATTAACACTGAGTAACAAAGGGAGGGAAAGGAATATGGTACTTAAGGTCGTGTCCTGTCACGGTCGCCATTTGTTACGAGTTGGGGATTTAGAATATAGTTAAAGGTCTACCCAGATCCCAACAGGTAACAACAATAAAAAAAACAAAGACAATCGGACTATAAAAGGGTAGACAAAGGATGCGAGTTTTCGTTGTATATAATAGAGTACCATAAATCCCTTAACAAAATATTCAGCTTATAAATTACCCTTAACCAAACTTAACCTAAACATTAACAGTATATACATATTAATACAACATAAACAATCTTGAAGCAAGTGGACGTGGGGAAGTTAATACAAAATACAAGTACTTAAGTGAGGAGCTGAGATGGCTGACGAGTAAGGCTGAGTATTGTAGAAGACGGTAGGTAGTCACTGCACGTAGGTTTAGAGGATAGATGATCCTGTGGTCACTTCCCAGAGCCAAGTGCTCTCTCCTCCAGGTGGAGCTGACAAGAGGAGCTTTGAGAGTGGCGCAACAACCAGAATATGGAGAGGGAAACCCGAATTATTAGCTAGACAGTCATATAGTGTCCTGCGTCCCTAGGTCGTGCTCGTGGTGCTGGGTGAATTAGGACAATAGATGGCGTGGTTCGTGAATTGCTTTGGGTGGAGGGTTAAGTAACAAGATGTAGTGAAGATTGTGAAGTGAATGTAGTGAAGATTGTGAAGTGAGATGTAGTGAAGATTGTGAAGTGAGATGTAGTAAAGATTGTGAAGTGAGATATGGTGAAGATTGTGAAGTGAGATGTAGTGAAAGATTGTGAAGTGAGATGTAGTGAAGATTGTGAAGTGGGATGTAGTGAAGATTGTGAAGTGAGATGTAGTGAAGATTGTGAAGTGGGATGTAGTGAAGATTGTGAAGTGAGATGTAGTGAAGATTGTGAAGTGAGATGTAGTGAAGATTGTGAAGTGAGATGTAGTGAAATTGTGAAGTGAGATATAGTGAAGATTGTGAAGTGAGATATAGTGAAGATTGTGAAGTGAGATGTGGTGAAGATTGTGAAGTGAGATATAGTGAAGATTGTGAAGTGAGATGTGATGAAGATTGTGAAGTGAGATGTAGTGAAGATTGTGAAGTGAGATGTAGTGAAGATTGTGAAGTGAGATGTAGTGAAGATGTGAAGTGAGATGTAGTGAAGATTGTGAAGTGAAATGTAGTGAAGATTGTGAAGTGATAGTGAAGATTGTGAGGTGAGATGTAGTAAAGATTGTGAGGTGAGATGTAGTGAAGATTGTGAAGTGAGATTTAGTGAAGATTGTGAAGTGAGATGCAGTGAAGATTGTGAAGCGAGATGTAGTGAAGATTGTGAAATAAGATTATAAAGTAAACTGTAGTAATTGAGGTTAAACGAACGCGGGTTATTCTGTAGTGTATCCGTGTCTTGTTAACGTGGAACCAACATGGCGGTGGTTCTCAATATAGATACGTTATTTTGCCGGGAATTTCTGTCAAAACAAAATATGAATCAACCATATTTAGCCTAAATTAACCTAACGGCTTTATTATATATTCTAAGTTTTTTAAGTTGGATAGATCAGATCAGGTTAGGTTAAGTCAGGTTGGGTTAGGTTAGGTTAGTTTTGTTAATTTTGCCACTTAGAGGCTAGTTTATTGTGCCCCCCATACTCATCCTGTCAGCTGTAGCACAGAGAGATTACAAAGTGGTGTTAGATGAGGTAGGTGGTTAAGTTAAGTTTCAATAGGTTAGGTTAGATTATGTCAGGTTGGGTTAAGTTAGGTTAGGTAGGTAATAAGTAGATAGGTTATGTTAGGTAGGTGGGAAAGTTAGGTTTGATTAGGTTAGCTTATGTCAGACGGGGAGGTTAGGTTAGATTATGTCAGGTTAGGTTAGATTATGTCAGGTTAGGTCAGATTACGTCAGGTTAGGTTAGATTATGTCAGGTTAGGTTAGATTATGTCAGGTTAGGTTAGATTATGTCAGGTTAGGTTAGATTATGTCAGGTTAGGTTAGATTATGTCAGGTAGGTCAGATTACGTCAGGTTAGGTTAGATTATGTCAGGTTAGGTAGATTATGTCAGGTTAGGTCAGATTACGTCAGGTTAGGTTAGATTATGTCAGGTTAGGTTATATTATGTCAGGTTAGGTTAGATTATGTCAGGTTAGGTTAGATTATGTCAGGTTAGGTTAGATTATGTCAGATTAGGTCAGATTACGTCAGGTTAGGTTAGATTATGTCAGGTTAGGTAAGTAGGTAGAGGTGGGTAAAAAAGGTTAGGTTAGGTCGGCAGGTTTTAGTGTAGGAGCTTAAGTAATCCCGTAAAAATTTCATGTTAATTTTTGACACCATACATTATAATAATCCTTATAAACTATGTTAAGGAACTGTGGTGTCATTTATTATGAACGGTTTATTATAAGTTTTATGCCTTTAAAGAAGTTTTATTAAAGAGCGGCGTAATGAACCACAGATGTATTACCATTAAGTCCTAATTAACTTAAAACATGACTAATAACCTATGAACATGGAGTATTATATGATTACAATTTAACATAATATATCATGAATGCTGTTATAATATCATAAGTGTGTTACAAACATGGCTGCTCATATATGCCATCCTGTCTCTGGCAAAGAAGAGATTGCAGTAAGTAAAATTATTTGCTAAAGACAAATACTGGAAATTAAACATATACATATTACCATTATCTGAAATGCTTAGAACCACCGTTTTATGTTTATTAAAAGTTTGTAGTGTTATACATCATGTGTAAACAAGTCACAAGTTATTATTTACGACATTGCTTCAGTCCTCGTCATCAGAGTCTTCTGTGTACAACAGATTCCCTCACCTTGTTTAGGCATTTCTCATCATCTGCTTGACAGTTACACATCTCGGTGCATGTCATGCTATTCTTTCTGATGCTTTCTGTATGAACATGACAATGATCCACATTTCCTGACGCCACATCCACATTTAACAAGTTCTGTGATTGCTTCTGGAGCTGGTGGTTGGTCTGATATTACTAGTATGAAATAGTCATTGTCAATCATCCAGCCATGCTCTAATTGTGAAAGCATTTCACTGTCTGCATCACAAGACCACAGAAGAGCTTGATACCTTCCTCTCAATATATGATACTTTAGAGTTGCTGCAGTCGCTGGTAGTTCTCCAGCTTCTGCCTGCATTTTCTTGAAGAGATGCCATCTAAGTTATGACAGTTTAGTGAAAGTCATTCGTGGACAGTAGAGCTTAAATACAAATTCCTTTAGACCAATAAACATGTCTGCTGGAGGGCATTTGGTCTACTCAGCATCTTGAATGCATCTAGGACTTTTGTGTTAGATTTCATCAAAGTGTTCCAACATGCTTTCTTTCCTTTGCCAACAAATTTTCCAATGCAGTCAGATCCTGTGAAGGCATGGAAACCTGTAAGGCTCTCTGCCCAATGTGTCGTCGCTCACCAGTTCCTGTTTTCATACTTGTATTTTCTCCAAGTTGAGGCTGCTTTATGCCAAACACATCAGTGTCAAGACTTGATATGTGTGCTGCCTTCAGATGCATATACTGTATGTCCTGCTGTTCTATAACTTTAGATAGCAATTTGATGGTTGAAGTCTTATTTTGCTGCTTTCCACGACAGAAGATTAACTCCTACATCTTTTCCTGATGCCTTAATGGACTAACACATGCTTTTGACAAAATTTTTCATAATTTTGTCTTCCAACTTCATATGCACACAGATTTGTCATATTTGCATTTTGGCATTACAGCCCAGTTACCAAGTTTAAAAGAGTATCGCTTCTTTCTCTGGGATTACAGTCAAATAATAACACGTGAAGTCAGTACATCAGCATATTGACGCTGACAATAGCCAGAGAGCTCCCTATGTTTGTCTTTTGTAATCTTTATGAGTTTTATACTTTTGGTACGAACTTAATTTGAAAACCCAAATGGTAGAGCAAGGATCTTATCACCTTAGACACTCTGTGCGCTATGCCTCTCATGATTTTTCCTCTCTTACTTCTCTGGACAAATACGACCTTTATCCCATCAGAAAAAATATCACCATATTTTTTCTTAATCTACAGGTGCCAAGGTTTAAAATGACGGATGGTGTTAAAAATTAACCTGAAATTTTTACGTGACCACATATTGTCTTGTTGAGTTTCTGAGAGAACTTCACGGCTAAATAGCGCCTCTGTATTGATAGCCGGTACATGTCGTAATATCCACCGCTCATAGTTAAATCTTTATGTCCGTTTATTTTGTCCCAATTTAAGTATCAAAGAGTGTTTTCATTTTTAAGTATCTTAAGTATCTTTTTCCCCACTCCTAAGTATCTAAGTATGATTTATTTTCATTTTTAAGTAACTAACCATATTTTTGTTTTCATTATAAAATGTGATTGATATAGATAACAGAAGTAAATATCAGCTGGAGGTCGTAAACGAAGCTGATGTGAAGTATTTTGACTCACTGTTCCCACGAACTAATTGCTTCTCTGGTTTATACCGAAGAAATAAAACCGTCAACGAACCATCCGATTCAAATGTGTCTTAGGCGATACAGGGTGTTTAGGCGTCATTCTGATACCAAGAATGACTTTGTGTACTGTGGTGAAGCTGGGGGTAGGATAGGGTTGGGTTGGGTTGGGATGGGTTAGGATTACGCATGTGTGGGTATATTCTGTCGCATTTTATAGGTATCTTGCGTCTTTCTGTTTATTCCTTCTTTATCATGAGTATCTGTGCCTATTAATACACCACCTCGCAGGATAGTGGAAGAGGAATGGATAGTAACGAGATAATATTCTTCTTACATATACCTTAGCTTGATTACAGGTAACACCAGGTAGAAGTTACGTGACTCTTAAGAGTTTTCCTCGACTTGGCTGATTCAACTGTAAGACTTGCTGTATTCATCCTTATTAAAATCCTCCACCTGTAAGACCCTCCACTTGTAAGACTCTCCACCTGTAAGACCCTCCACTTGTAAGACTCTCCACTTGTAAAACCCTTTATGGATTTGAAATACCTTCTCGTCTTGGCTCCACTAGTATTGTACACACCCTCTCTAGCCTTAGTTTACAGTAATGTTGAAGTATATAATGAAGACTCAGAGCTCATGGGTTAGAAAAACAAAAGATGCTTGTTTTATTTATTTATTTATTTATTTATTTATAGCTTATTTTAGAATCCCCGAAAGTTAGAACAAAATGGTTGACGGGACTCACAAGCGGGCGATGTTTAGAGTATGGACCAAGAATAAAAAATAAATGAAAAATAAAATAAATAAATCGTAAATTGGTGCATTGTTTCTCCAGGGGTAATTATAGAAGTACAAATGTTCTCCAGCAGTGGGTAACGATCATAGCCACGTATAGAGCTTCTAACGCAGGTAGATTGATATAGATGCATTACCTGGAGTTAGTGGGTTACAGGGGCCTCCTACACGATAATATTAAAGGTGTTTTTTCCTTCTGTTTGTGGCACTTGAGGTGTTTAGGTTAGGTTTAATTAAAATGGTTTAGTTATAATAGTTATATTACGATAAGTTAAGTTGAATTTAGATCTTTTGATTTGCATATATCGTGTTTTAGAAGGATTTGTTAGCTAATAAGTTTAATTTGGATAAGTTTAGTTTAATTTAGATCATTTGATTTTACAAGGTCGTATTATAATGACTGGGAACCATATAGAAAACTGTTAGAGAAGTAAATATTTCTACGGCAGTGAATGAGTAAGTTAATAAGTGGTGTATAGAGCTGCTGACGCAACTTAAACGGTATATACTGTACATTATATGTGATCAGAGCTTTCCTGTTGTACGTAACCGCCTCCGTCAAAGTGTCTAACTGGCTCATGTGAAGATTAGCTTCTAGTTTATTTAACCTCAAGATTAACTACACTGGCACTGCCTGACCTGACCTGACCTGACCTACCCTACCCTCCCCTACCCTACCCTACCCTACCCTAACCTAACTTAACTTCCCAAGTAGCGTTAGGTTAATCATTAGTTGAAATAAGCTGGGAGGGTTAATCTTCAGGTAATCTATCTTAATTAACAATTTTGGTCAGGTGAGGCCTTCCTTACCTTACTCGAGAGCATGAGGAGGAGGACTTGCTAACGTCTACAGATATTGAATACCTTTTGTTTACCTTCGTGGCTTAAGAACACATCTTAACACCATAAGACTATTCGCCTCAATACAATAATACAGTAATTGATTATTGTATTCTAATAAAATTTACGGTGTATCTTGTTAACCAGATTTATTGTTTGACCTTAGTGAATGAGAAACTGGTTGAGGTGTATTGTGGTAAACATCCTTAAGAGCAGCTCTGTGTGTTCTTACGACCTCAAAGTAACACAAAAGGTAGCTAATATCTATCCTTGGTCAGTCACTTTATGTAGATGTCAATTGTGTCATTTTTCTAGACTTAGTGCCCCCTGGAGGAGAAAGTAAATACAATGTTGATTTATTTTGGTCACAACACACGCTAGTAGATTATTTTTCCTATTTAACTAAATAATTAACACTATGAAGCTAACTAATTATATAACTCAAAGATGGTAACCAATATGGTGTCGATATTGTTCACATACTCTATGATAAATAGATGTATTGTCTGTTTAATTTTAGGGAAGAATTTAATTTATAAACTTTTGAGAATCTGGATACAGGAGTTTTGTGTGTGTGTGTGTGTGTGTGTGTGTGTGTGGTGATGATGATGACGATGACGGATACTTTCCTCTGCAGTGAAAAAAATATCTTGACATTGCAAAGTTTAACTGTAAGCCGAAGGAACGTTTGCAATGTGACTTATTATGTGAAATTGTAACTTGGAATTCTTTGTGAAAAAATATTTCCCTATAAAGTTTGGCAGTAAATGAAGTATTACATCAAGGTGTAACTTGTAGTTCCTTGTGGAGTAAATTACCTAAGTGGACGATACAGCTACTCCAGGGTGTAAGACCTAGAGTAGAAAGTCTTTAGACCTTACCTGAGGTTGAAAGACTCTTATAGTGGAACGTCTTAGGTATTGAAACTTTAATTACAGTAAATAAAATATAATCTACCTAAACATTCCTTCACCTGGCGACAACTAATGATACAGGTGGTGTAATAGCTCTTTAAAATTGCTCCGTTTGATATAATAATGACCACACATGAACTTATAATGTGCAACATCTTGATAACACATTAGCTGCAACATTACACATAGTCCAGTGTATGTGTAGTGAGGGACATCTACCTAAATGAGTTACAGAATGTGGAGTTGAGGCAAAAAAAAGTTGGGACATGTTTGAGATCATCAGTTGAGCCAAACGTTTATACTCAATATTGTTTTAATGGTATTTAGAGCGACCGAAAAATTTAAACAAAATGGCCGGTTAGGTGACACATACCTTACAAGAAATAAACATGAGAACGAACACACACACACACACACACACACACACACACACACACACACACACACACACACACACACACACACACACACACACCAGTTTTACCCACATTATCACCAGACTATCGGCATACCTGGTCGGTGGACACCTGCCTCCTCCTCCTCCTCCTCCTCACCTTGCTAATATGCTAATATGCTAATATGCTCTGGTATGTTCCAGTCTATTTAAGATATGCTCCCATCTATCTTAAAGAGCTTATGCTAGGTTGGTCTGATATGCTCCTCAAAGACTATGTTGATATACTCTTGTCATCTGATATGCCATAATGTTCATATCACTCTAAAGGATATACTAATATGTTCTGATATGTTGGTATGGTTCTGTCTCTCAGAGGGTGTGCTGATGTACTATAAGAGCATATGGGGTATGCTGATATACTGGGTTATGTAGCTAGGCTCATATCTCTCTTACAGGATATGCTAATATACCCTGATATGCTTGCATCTATCTCTGAGCGTATACTGGTTGACTGTAATGACATAAGAGATATGCTGGTATGCTTCTAAGGGAATATGTTAACATACTCTAATAATAATTTGAAATGAGGTTAGCTATACCTTAGATTCAGGGGATATACTGATATGATATGAATTAACCTAGAAGTATACTGATATGTTCTCAAGGCATTCAGGGATCTGTTAGTATGCTTCGACATACTTTCGGAACAAGGTAAACTGGACCTTCAGAAGATAGGGTGATATGCTGACATATTCTGATGGATCTAAGAGAGAGTGGAAGACTATGAGAGCTAGTTAATATACTCAGGTATGTTGATATCCCTTCATGGCACTTGGGAGATATGGTAATATACTCCGATGTGTCTCTTTGGATATACTTGTATAGATATGTACATACCAAGATATGGGAACACGCCTGACGCCAAGACTCCGTCACCATTCATTGTACCATTTATTCACATGTCTGTATTACTACATATTATTATAGCATGTCTGATATCTATGCTTATGTCTAATGCCTATGTTCATTTACTATGTCCCGATGTACTATGTCTGTACCGCGCTAGTCGAGTAATTAGAAGACCTCATTTATTGTCCTAGTAATGTCTAGCAACTCTCCTTGCCTAGCTAGCTAATTTCCCTCAGATCGGCTCCGGCCTACCTACGGTCCGGGGTCCCTAGTAATCGCTCCTGTATCAGTTGGCTATCACGCCCAGTCTTGTACACTCATTGAATATACCTACTGCTCGTGCTATTGGAGTTTCAAGAACCTTGTCTAGGATTACATCCACACCACATGTCGCAGTTGGGTAGCTCCAACACGACAGTTTACAAGCCTCAAGAGCCGGCCCCGTCTGTTTCCCGGCCTCGTGTTTCCCGCCCAGAAGATATACTCCACAGTGCCCCTGGATTTAAAGTGCTTTGTGACCTTGTGAAGTGCCCTAAGTGAAGTGCTGTGCCTTTCATGTCTCTTTGCTATGTTTCTGCGGCCCTACAGGTAGCAGACACGCCTCCAGCCCAGTTTCCAAGACAGCACTTCCGGCATACATCCTCCATCTACGCCGGCCCGCAAGCCACTGCCCGCGTCCCCTCCACTGAGTCATCACCAGCATCTCGCCCGGCGCGCGGAGGAATACACCGCCGCCAGCCGCCTCCTCTCACTTCACAAATATTACAGTCAGTACTCTTTTACTTGCCAGCCAGTTCCTGCACTTAAGCAAATCCATTGGCGAAAATATAGCACTTCACCTTATTCTCCTTGTCTTTCCCATCGCAACAATACCAAACACGAGATGTCTGACCACGACGATTTGCTGGGAAATTTATATGAGGATTATGAGGAAGACGACGCCTCACAGACCCTCCCACCCCCCCTCACGCCTCACACGCCGGGCGCGCCAAATTCAAAGGATGGGAGCCAGGATATACGTCGGTTAATCCACTTCCTACAAGTTTCTCAAGAGAAGGAAGCCCAAAGACGTCGATTAGAGGAGGAAAAACGACATCAAGAGGAATTGTCAAGACAGTCAGAGGAATCAGCTTACCGTCTTCAACTTCAACAACAACACCAAGCTGATAACCGCAAATTCCTGGACCTATTGAAATTGCTGGCAACGAGGACGACTTCACCAGCTGCCACAACCAATTCGCCAGCTTCAGCCTCTTCATCTATCCTTCAGACAACGCCTCCTCACACGTCACCTATCTCCCCTAGGTATGCCTCAGTGTCTTCTCAACCACCTGTTCCAGTCTCAACTCTCGTCGACCTCTCCGTGCCTCCTCCACCGCCTGCCGTCTCGAGTACACCCCTGCACAGCAAGTCTTCAGTTCCCAGCCCCCACCTCTTCAATCTGATGCAACATATCAAGTATACCGTCAATGGCGACGTCGTTTCGAAGACTTTGCTGTTATGTCTGACCTCAACCGAATGCCCCCTCATAAACAACTCATCCAATTAAGATCGTGCATTTCCCTCGATGTTCAACGCCTCCTAGAGCACACGCTAGCCATCCCCCCTGACTCCCCCAGGTCAGTGACAGAGGTTTTAAACGCCTTGCAGAGTCATTTCCGTGGCCTCCGCAATGAAGCTTTGCGTCGTAGGGAGCTGCTATCCTGCAAACAAGCTTCTGGGGAATCATTCTCAGACTTCTATGCACGACTTAAGGACCTAGCAACCGAGGTGGACCTATGTACAGGCGATCCTGTAACCTGTGCTGAGATCCAGCTCAAGATGATCTTGCTGATGGGTGTATGTGACGAGGACCTGCTTCAGAAACTCCTCACCCTCGACGCCGCCTCTTCCCTCACCGACTTCGTCACCTGTTGCAGGTCGTATGAGGCCACAAGAGAGGCTGCCTCAGCCATACACTCATCGCCATCTCAAGTCCACGCCGTCTCCACCTACAAGAGGAATCAACGCCAGATGCAGACGGCGTCCTCTCCACAGCCCCCGTCACAGTCACCAGTTTCTTCTCCCGAATCCTGCAGAAACTGTCAGCGCCAGCATGGTCCAGGAAAGTGCCCTGCGGCTGATAGTACATGTCGAAACTGTGGGTTTCAAGGCCATTGGCCCCGCACAACTCGATGTCCTGCCAACAAGGTCTCATGCAACGCTTGCAACAAGCAAGGACACTTCGCCAAGTGTTGCAGGTCCACCAAGAAGCCTCCATCTCCAGGTCAAAACGTCTCTTTACAGCCCGACAGAACGTCCACACCACCGTCTCCCAAGAACAACAAAGGATGCCGACGCGTGGATGATACCTCGAGTGACAGGTCCCCCAAGCCCGTCAATGTTCGTCTGTCCCACGGTACCAACTCTTCCAACCTCCTGATGATACCTGACACGGGCGCGGACATCACGGTGATTGGACCAACACACCTGGACGCCCTCAACATTCCCAGGAGTAGCCTGTCACCCACAGCCATGAACGACGTGCTCACAGCAGACGGGTCCCCGATGGCTCCACCTTTGGGTTGCTTCAAGGCAACACTACAGCTCGGTCCCAAGTCTTGCCTTGCCACAGTCCACGTCCATGAGGGCATCCAAACCCCTCTCTTGTCATGTGGCCATTGTCAGGACTTGGCCATCGTCTCATCCGAGTTCCCAAAGCCCATCCTCGCTGTGACACACCTCAACAGGTGTGCAGAGATACCTGTTTCAGCCATGACCACACCTGCTGCCGCCCGGGAGTTCTTTTTTCGTCAGTTCAGCGACGTCCTTGTCTCAAAGCCCGACC
>NW_024752215.1:0-39127 GCF_018991925.1 Homarus americanus
GCCATGCACAGACTTTTCATTTCACACACTTTCTCCCACTCTTCACACCTTTCACATTTCTTGATTCAGTCCTCATGACTTCTCCTCCCACCTCACATTCACACCACACTGCCCACTCTCACGCCACACTCTCCTTCCCACCCTCACATCTCACATTCTTTCACCACACTTTTTCACACTTCACACACACACTTCCTAATCATTCTTCCACTGGTCTCACATCTCACACTCTCATCTCACACACCTCACACTTCATCTCACTTCACTTTCTCCCACTCACCTTCCCACCTCACCTCACCCCACTTTCTCACATGCCTCACCACTTTCACTTTCTCACCTCATATTCCACCCACCACTCATTCACACTTTTCAATTTCACCACACTAATCTCACACTCTCACACCTCACACACTTCACCATCCCCACCACACTTTTTCCACTCACACTTCACATTCACACTTTCAATTTATTCCCACACACTGTTATTCCACCACACTTTCCTGTCTCACACCACATCTTCTTCCTACCTCCTACACTTTCCCTCACACTTTCACCTCATACCACACACTTTCACCACTCCCTGACTTTCACACTCTTCACTTCACCATTTCAATTCACACTCTTCACACTCTGACCACACTGCCACCTCACACATCTTCATCCGCCCTCACACCTCACACCCCACACACCACACGCCTCATCTCACACACACCACCACACTTATTCACCTCATGCCCCACCTCACACTCTTTTTCACCACACTTTCCACACATTTCTTTCCTTTCCACATTTTCACCTCACACTTTCACCACATTCTTCTTTCCTCCCACATTCTTTTTCCACCACACTTTCACCACACTTTTTCACCTCATCACACACCCCACCCACATCTTCCACCCTGACTTCACATCTCACATCTTCACACTCATCCACTTTACACTCTTCCACATGCCCACTGCTTCCACCTCACACTTTCTCACCTTGTTTCCACCTCACACTTTCCACTCACATCTTCCTCACACGCCACCTCACATCTTTTCCCACCATTTTCCACTCTTCTCCCACAGCCACCCTCACACTCTCTTCTCATCCTCAATAATTGGGGGACCGCAGAAGCGGTATCGTTCGTGCTCGCAAGCAGATGTCACGGGTTCGATTCCCGCCGGTAGTTGTTTGAACTTACTTCCTAGCCACCATTAGTCCCTGTTCACCTAGCAGCAAAGTAGGTACCTGTTGTAGGTCGAAAGTGCGAATTCAGATTCAGGGACAAGTTGTTGGAGCTCAAATACCTTATCATAAAACCACTGACTCTTCAGGCTTCTACGCCCGACTCTTCAGGCTTCTACGCCCTTGACTCTTCAGGCTTCTACGCCCTTAACCTCACGAGACATAAGGCAAGCATGAACTTAGCATGCTTCCCTGTTGGGCGCTGTAAACGCTTCTGCGCTTCCTTACACAAGGATGTAGGGGGTGTCCCAATAATAAAAAAATAATAAAAAAATCCTCACACTGACCTACATCTCATACACACACACTCACCATGGGTAGATTGATTAACTGACTAGGGATACAGTGACTCACCAAGGTACAGTGAGTCACCATGGGGCGTAGACTCACTAGAGGTACAGTGACTTCACTAAGGGGTACAGGATGGGGTTGTCCAGTACCCGATAGAGAGACCTGACACTTTCTTTCCGTCAGTGACAGTAGGTCGTAGGTTTCTGCTGTGGGAGAGAAGAGCCGTGTGTGAGTGTGAGGAAGACGTTATTAGTTTGTCTAAGAATGGAAAGAATTCTTTTAACTCCAAAATTACACATGAACAAAATATCATTCATTATTTTTCTGTCTATCTCACTGTTCAATATATCAACCGTCTATCTCACAATAATTGTCTGTCTATATGACCCTCCTTCTATCTAGCTGTCTGGCAGTCGATCAAACTTTTTATATGTCTGTCTGTGGATCTGTCTATGTCTGTCGTTCTATCTGTCTATCAGCCCACCCATTTGATTATGAGTCTATCTTTTCGTTCATTTGTCTGTCAATCTGTCTGTCTGACTCAAGTCTCTCCTCCCCGTTACTCCCCGTCATGCCCTGTCACTTCCTGTCACTCTCCGTAACTCCCTATCAATCGCCGCCACTTTCCGCCACCCCCAACACTCTCTGTTGCTCTCCACCACTTTCTGTCACTTCCTGTTACTCCCCGTCACTTTCGGTCACTTGACTCACTCCCCATCACTACCTGTTACTCCTCTCATTTCCTGTCACCCCTACCTCAACCTGTCAATCTATCACTTCCCTGTTATTCCCATTCCCCAGTCACCCTCATCATCTGTCACTTCATGACACCCTTATTACTCCTCGTCATTTCCCGCCACTCGTTACTTCCTATCACTCCCTCTCACTTCCCGTCACCCCCTAACCCAACCTCCAACCCAAACCAAACCTAACCTAACCTAACCTAATCTAACCTAACCTAACCCAAACCTAATCTAGTCTAATCTAACCTAATCGAACCCATCTAACCTAATCTAATCTAATCTAATCTAATCTAACCTTCCATGTAACGTTAGGGTGTTTAATCATCAATTGAAATAAGGTAGGGGCCTAATCTTCAGGTGTTCCGAAATCTCTCTAAGATAGGTGTAGAAAATAACAGATAAGCGATGAAAGATCCACTCTCACACTCTGAGTGTGTGTTTGTGTGTATGTCTGGCTATCACTTGACGTATGTCCTGGTGTCCGCAGGTGTACTTCGAGAACCACACGCTCTTCGCCAACGTCACCTCCACAAGACCCAACTTTAACGTGAGTCGTCTGGATGCCGACACGAGTTACCAGATCACCGGGTGTGTGAGCCACGGTCCTGTCACCTCGCAGCCAGTGGTTGTCTCCGCCAACGTCCAGGCCTCAGAGCGCCTACAGGTGAGTCTCAGGCCGTCATAAAGTAATTAAAGATTTGGAGCTTATGGACTCTCTACACGGGGCACTTAGAGGAGTATTTAAGGCTACCAGGTACCCAAAGGTTACCTAGAGGCTACATACGTCAAAGGGAAAATTTAGCATTCAAAAAGGGTTTAAGTCAACATCACAGCCCCAAGACTCACAGATCACTAACATCACAGCCCCTAAGGTTCAGAGATCACCAACATCACAGCCCCTAAGACCTTAGAGATCACCAACATCACAGCCCCCATGATTCACAGATCACCAACATCACAGCCCCCGTGACTCACAAATCACCAACATCAAAGCCCCTAAAACTCACAGATCACCAACATCACAGCCACCATGATTCTCAGATCACTAACAGCACAGCCCCTAAGACTCACAGATCACCAACATCACAGCCCCCATGACTCACAGATCACCAACATCACAGCCCCGAGGATTCAGAGTCTCAGTGTAACAGAACCTAGGACCTGTAGAGGCGCCTTTGAGTTGGTCATCTATACACAGACGTCAAGAGATGAGGTAGACTGTCACTGGGCTTGAGTTACGATCATTCAACCTCATGGTACTCGCCGTTAAGTCTTTTGTACTCAACGGATTAAATCATCATACTCAGGAATTAAATCGTCATACTCGGGATTAAATCTTTGCACCAGAGGATTAAGACATCGTACCCAGGATTAAGTCATCGTACTCGGATTTAGTCAACATACCAGAAGTGAAAAGCGTTGTACATAAGATAAGATTCCTCATTTGTATTGTCATTTAATACACCGATTTAATGAGTCGGAACTTGTTGACATAACTCGTTGAAAGATTCCATCATACACTGTCATGCAAACTTTCACCCACTGTCATACACTGTCATGAAAACTTCCACCCACTGTCATACACTGTCGTGCAAACTTTAACTCACTGTCATACACTGTCATGCACGATTATGTATTTTCACACACACACACACACACACACACACACACACACACACACTGCCATACACTGCCATTCACTATTATGCACCCTTTCACACTGTCATACACTATTATACACACTTTCATACTGTCACACACACACACACAAATATACACAGATCATGGATGTGTTTACAGATCCAGTGCGAGAGACGAGAGCGAGCAACGTGGGACGGCGTGGTGGGCGGGGTTATCGTGACGGTGGTGGTGGTGGGCGTGGCGGTATGGACGAGAGGCATTTGTACCTGCCTGGCGTCGCGGCCGGAGAGAGAAGCTGACGCCAGGCCTTCCTCAGATGACAGTAACCCAGACGTGGTGCCTAACATTGGTAAGTGACGGGAGTGACGGGAAGTGACAGGAAGTAATAGGAAATAACGGGGAGTGGCGGGAAGTGATGGAAAGTGACAGAAAGTGACGTGGTGCCCAGCATTGGTAAGTGACGGGAGTGACAGGGAGTGACGTGATGCCCAACATTGGTAAGGACGGAAGTGACAGGGAGTGACGTGGTGCCCAACATTAGTGAGTGACGAAGTGATGAAAGTGACAGGAAGTGACGTGGTGCCCAACATTGGTAAGTGACGGGGAGGACGGGAAGTGAGGGAGGATAGGAAGTAACGGCGAGTGGCGGGAAATGACGAGGAGTAATAGGGTGTCATGGAGAGTGACGACGTGACAGGGCGTGACTGGGGGTAATGGGAGTAACAGGAAGTGACCAGGAGTGACAGAAATTGACGGGGATTGGTAGGATACAGGAAATGAGAAGGAGTAACAGGTAGTGATGGGGAGTGACAGGTAGTGACCGAAAGTGACGGGGAGTAACAGGAAGTGACAGAAAGTGGTGGAGAGCAAGGAAGTGAAGTGGCGGAAAGTAAGCGGCGATTGATAGGGAGTTGATGAGAGTGACAGGAAGTGACAGGGCATGACAGGGAATAACGGGAGGAGACTTGAGGGTCAGACAGACAGATTGACAGACAAATGAACGAAAAGATAGACTTATATCAAATGGGTGGACTGATAGACAGATAGAACGACAGACATAGACAGATCCACAGACAGACATTAGAAAGTTTGATCGACTGACAGACAGCCAGATAGAAGGAGGGTCATAGACAGACAATTATTGTGAGATAGACGGTTGATATAATGAACAGTGAGATAGACAGAAAAATAATGAATGATATTTTGTTCATGTGTAATTTTGAGTTAAAGAATTCTTTCCATTCTTAGACAAACTTAACACTGTCTTCACACTCACACACGGCTCTTTTCTCTCCCACAGCTCACAAAACCTACGACCCACTGTCACTGACGGAAAGAAAGTGTCAGGCTCTCTATCGGGTACTGACAACTCATCCACCACACTATACCGGTTAGTCACTGTACCCTGGTGAGTCACTGTACCCTTAGTGAGTCACTGTACCTCTAGTGAGAGTCTATGCCCCATGGTGACTCACTGTATCCTGGTCAGTTAATCACCTACCCATGGTGATGTGTGTATGAGATGTAGGTCAGTGGAGGATTTTTATTATTTTTTATTATTGGGCACCCTCACATCCTTGTGTAAGGTGAAGCAGAAGCGTTTACAGCGCCCAACAGGGAAGCATGCGAAGTCTATGCTTGCCTTTATGTCTCGTGAGTTAAGGGCGTAGAAGCCTGAAGAGTCAAGGGCGTAGAAGCCTGAAGAGTCAAGGGCGAGAAGCCTGAAGAGTCAGTGGTTTATGTCATCAAGTTATTGGAAGCCCAACAACTTGTCCCTGAATACGAATTCGCAACTTTCGACCTACAACAGGTACCTACTTTACTGCTAGGTGAACAGGGACTAATGGTGGGCTAGGCAGTAAGTCCAAACAACTTCCACCGGCCCGGGAATCGAACCCTGTGACATCTCGCTTTGCGAGGCACGAACGGTACTACCACCGGTCCTCAGTGTGAGGATGAGAAGAGAAGAGTGTGAGGGTGAGAGGATAACAGTGTGAAGGTGGGAGAAGAAGAGTGTGAGGGTGGAGGAGAAGAGGTGAGGGTGGGAGGAGAAGAGTGAGGGTGGGAGAAGATGGTGTGAGGGTGGGAGGAGAAGAGGGAGGGTGGGGAGAAGAGGTGGAGGGTGGGAGAAGAGTGTGAGGGTGGGAGAAGAAGAGGTGGAGGGTGGGGAGAAGAGGTGGGTGGTGAGAGGAGAAGAGGGTGGGGTGGGAGGAGAAGAGTGTAGGGGAGAAGAGTGTGAGGGGTGGGGAGAAGAGTGTGAGGGTGTGGATGAGAAGAGGTGAGGGTGGGAAAAGAGTGTGAGGGGTGGGAGGAGAAGTAGGAGGGTGTGAGGAGAAGAGTGAGGGGTGGGGAGGAGAAGAGTGTGAGGGTGGGAGGAGAAGAGGTAGGGGTGGAGGAGAAGAGTGTGGAGGGGTGGAGGAGAAGAGGGGAGGGGTGGGGATGGAGTGTGGAGGGTGAAAGGAGAAGAGGAGGGGTGGGAGAAGAGTGTGGAGGGTGGGAGGAGAAGAGTGTGAGGTGGAGAAGAGTGTGAGGGTGGGGAGGAGAAGAGGTGAGGTGGGAGGAGAAGAGGTAGGGGTGGGAGGAGAAGAGTGTGAGGGTGGGAGGAGAAGAGGTGAGGGGGGAGAAGAGTGTGAGGGTGAAAGGAAGAGGTGAGGGTGGGAGAAGAGCAGAGGGTGGGAGGAGAAGGAGTGTGAGGAGGAGGAGAAGAGTGAGGGGAGGGTGAGAGAAGGTGTGAGGTGAGAGAAGAGAGTGAGGGGAGAGAGAAGAGTGTGGAGGGTGGAGAGGAGAAGAGGTGAGGGAGGGGAGGAGAAGAGTGTGGAGGGGTGAGAGAAGGGTGTGAGGGTGGGAGAGAAGAGTGGAGGGAAGGGAGGAGAAGAGTGTAAGGGGTGGGAGAAGAGGAGGGTGAGGAGAAGAGGGAGGGTGGGAGAAGAAGAGGTGGGAGGGGGGTGGGAGAAGAGTGTGGAGGGTGAGGAGAAGAGGTGGAGGGGTGGGAGAAGAAGAGTGTGAGGGTGGGGAGAAGAGTGTGAGGGTGGGAGAGAAGAGTGGGAGGGTGAGAGAAGAGTGTGAGGTGAGAGAGAAGTGTGTGAGGGTGAGAGAAGATGGAGGTAGGAGAAGAAGGGTGGGAAAAGGTGAGTGAGAGGAGAAGAGTGTGAGGGGTGAGAGGAGAAGAGTGTGAGGGTGGGAGGAGAAGAATGTGAGGGTGAGAGGAGAAGAAGAGGGAGGGAGGGAGGAGAAGAGGGAGGGTTGGAGAGAAGAGTGGGAGGGTGGAGGAGAAGAGTGTGGGAGGGTGGGAGGAGAAGAGTGTGAGGGTGGGAGGAGAAGAGGTGAGGGTGGGAGGAGACGAGGAGGGGGGGAGAAGAGTGTGAGGGGTGGGAGAAGAGTGAGGGTGAAGAAGAGTGTGAGGGGTGAGAGAAGGTGTGAGGGGGGAGGAGGAAGAGAGAGGGTGGAGGAGAAGAGTGTGAGGGGTGAGAGAAGAGTGTGAGGGTGGGGAGAAAGTAAGGGGTGGGGAGAAGAGTGTGAGGTGGGGAGGAGAAGAGTGTGAGGGGTGGGAGAGAGAGGGAGGTGGGAGGAGAGGAAGATGTGAGGGAGGGAGGAGAGAAAGAGGTGAGGGGTGAGAGGAAGAATGTAAGGAGGGGAGGAGAAGAGTGTGAGGGTGAGAGAAGAGTGTGAGGGTGGGAGAGAAGAGGTGAGGGAGGAGAAGGAGAGGTGAGAGAAGTGAGGGAGGGAGAAGAGGTGAGGTGGGAGAGAAGAGTGTGAGGGGAGAGAAGGATGAGGGTGAGAGAAGTGTGAGGGGTGAGAGAAGAGTGGAGGGAAGGAGGAGAAGAGTGTGAGGGGTGGGAGAGAAGAGTGTGAGGGTGGGAGGAGAAGAGTGTGGAGGGGTGGGAGGAGACGAGGGTGAGGGAGGGAGGAGAAGAGTGGGAGGGTGGGGAGAAGAGTGTAAGGTGAGAGAAGTGTGAGGGGGAGGGTGAGAGAAGGTGTGAGGGGAGAGAGAAGAGGGAGGGAAGGAGAAGAGGGAGGGTGGGGAGGAGAAGAGTGTGAGGGTGGGAGGAGAAGAGGTGAGGGGTGGGAGAGGAGAAGAAGTGAGGTAGGGAGGAGACAGTGGAGGGGGTGAGAGAAGATGAGGGTGAGAGAAGAGGTGAGGGAAGGAGAAGAGGTGGGAGGTGGGAGTAGAAGAGAGTGTGGAGGGGATGGGAGAGAAGGTGTGAGGGTGGGGAGAGAAGTGTGAGGGTGAGAGAAGAGGTGAGGGAAGGAGGAGAGAAGAGTGGAGAGGGGAGAAGTGTGTGAGGAGGGGTGAGAGAGAAGAGTGTGAGGGTGAGAGAAGAGTGTGAGGGGTGAGAAGAGTGTGAGGTGAGAGGAGAAGAGTGTGAGGGGGAGAGGAGAAGAGGTGAGGGGGGGAGGAGAAGAGGGGAGGTGAGAGAAGGTGAGGGGTGAGAGGAAGAGGTGGAGGGAAGGGAGAAGAGGTGAGGGTGGGAGAGAAGAGTGTGAGGGTGGGGAGGAGAAGAGTGTGGAGGGAGGAGAGAAGAGTGTGAGGGAAGGAGAAGAGTGTGGGAGGGGAGAAGAGTGAGAGGTGGGAGAGAAGAGTGTAAGGGGTGGGAGGAGACGAGGGGAGGGGTGAGAGAAGAGTGGAGGGTGAGAGAAGAGGGAGGGGAGGAGAAGAGTGTGGGGGTGGGGAGAGAAGAGGGAGGGTGTGGGAGTAGAAGAGTGTAGGGTGGGGAGGAGAAGAGGGAGGTGAGAGAAGGGGGGAGGGTGAGAAGAGGGGAGGGAGGAGGGGAGAAGAGGGGGAGGTGGAGGAGAAGAGTGTGAGGTGGGGAGAGGGAGAAGGAGTGTGAGGAGGGAGGAGAGGGAGGTGTGAGGGGAGAGAGAGGTAAAGAGAGGGGTGAGAGAAGAGTGTGGTGGGTGAGAGAAGAGTGTGAGGGGAAGGGAGGAGAAGAGTGTGAGGGTGGGGAGAAGAAGGGTGGGAGGGTGGGAGAAGAGTGGGAGGGGTGGAGGAGAAGAGTGTGAGGGGTGGGAGGAGAAGAGGTGGGGAGGGTGGGAGAAGAAGTGTGGAGGGTGGGAGGAGAAGAGTGGTGAGGGTGGGGAGAAGAGTGTGAGGAGAGGAGAGGAGAAGAGTGTGAGGGTGAGAGGAGAAGAGTGTGAGGGTGGGGAGAAGAGTGTGAGGGTGGGGAGGAGAAGAGTGTGAGTGTGGGAGAAGAAGAGAGAGGGGTGAGAGGAGAAGAGGTGAAGGGTGAGAGGAGAAGAGTGGGGTGAGGGTGGGAGAAGAAGAGTGTGAGGGGGGGGAGGAGAAGAGGTGGGAGGGGTGAGAGGGAGAAGAGGGGTGGGGAGGGGTGGGGAGGAGAAGAGTGAGGGGTGAGAGAAGAAGAGTGTGGGGGTGGGGAGGAGAAGAGTGTGAGGGTGGGGAGAAGAAGTGTGGGAGGGGTGGGAGAAGAGGGAGGATGGGAGGAGAAGAGTGTGAGGGAGGGAGGAGAAGAGTGAGGGTGAGAGAAGGTGGAGGGTGAGAGAAGAGAGGGTGGGAGAAGAGTGGGGAGGGGTGGGAGAAGAGGTGAGGGTGGGAGAAGAGGAGGTGGGAGAAAGTGGGAGGAGAAGAGTGTGAGGGAAGGAGAAGAGGAAAGGGGAGAGGAAGGTGAGGTGGGAGAAGGAAGAAGGGGTGGGAGGAGAGAGTGTGAGGGGTAAGAGAAGTGTGAAGGTGGGAGAAGAGGGAGGTGGGGAGAAGAGTGGAAGGAGAGGGAGAGTGAGGGGAGGGAGAAGAGTGAGGGTGAGAGAAGAGGAGGGTGGGAGGAGAAGAGGGAGGGGAGGGGAGAAGAGGTGGAGGGTGAGAGAAGTGTGTGAGGTGGAGAGAAGAGGAGGGTGGGAGGAGAAGAGGTGAGGGTGAGAGGAGAAGAAGAGTGTGAGGTGGAGGAGAAGAGTGTGAGGGTGAGAGAAGGGAGGGGTGAGAGAGAGAGGTGGGGGAGAGAAGAGTTTGAGGGAAGGAGGAGAAGAGGGAGGGGTGGGGGAGAAGAGTGTGAGGGTGTGAGGAGAAGAGGGAGGGAGAGAAGAGTGTGAGGGTGGGGAGAAGAGTGTGAGGGGTGGGGAGGAGAAGAGTGTAAGGGGTGGGGGAGGGGAGAAGAGGTGAGGGTGGGAGAAGAGTGTGAGGGTGGGGAGGAGAAGGAGGGGTGGGAGAAGAGTGAGGGGTGGGAGAAGAGTGGAGATGAGAGAGAAGAGGGAGGGGTGAGAGGAGGAGTGAGGGTGGAGAGAAGAATGTGAGGGTGAGAGGAGAAGAGGAGGGAGGGAGGAGAAGAGGTAGGGTGGGAGGAGAAGAGGAGGGGTGGGAGGAGAAGAGTGTGAGGGGTGGAGGAGACGAGTGTGAGGGGTGGGATGAGACGAGTGTGAGGGTGAGAGAAGAAAGGGAGGGTGGGAGAAGAAAGAGGGGTGGGGAGGAGACGAGTGTGAGGCTGAGAGAAGTGTGAGGGGTGGGAGGAGACGAGGTGTGAGGGGTGGGAGGAGACGAGTGTGAGGGTGAGAGAAGGTGTGAGGGGTGGGAGAAGAGGAGGGGTGGGGGGAGAGAAGAGTGTGAGGGTGGGAGGAGAAGAGGTGAGGGGGACAGAAGAGTGTGGGAGGTGAGGAGAAGAAATGGAGGGGAGGAGGAGACGAGGTGAGGTGGGGAGAGAAGAATGTGAGGAGGGAGGAGACGAGGAGGGGTGAGAGAAGAGGAGGGGTGGAGAGAAGAGGAGGGAAGGAGAAGAGGTGGAGGGGTGAGAGAAGTGTGTGAGGGGTGAGAGAAGAGGTGAGGGTGGGAGTAGAAGAGTGAGGGGGTGGGAGAGAAGGTAGGAGGGCAGAGAAGTGTGTGAGGTGAGAGAAGAGGAGGGGAAGGAGGAGAAGAGTGTGAGGGTGGAGCAGAAGAGTGTGAGGGTGGAGAGAAGAGGTGAGGGTGGGAGGAGACGAGAGGGGAGGGAGGAGAAGAGTGTGAGGGTGGAGGAGAAGAGTGTGAGGTGAGAGAAGTGTGAGGGTGAGAGAAGTGTGTGGGAGGGTGAGAGAAGAGGTGAGGAAGGAGAAGAGTGTGGAGGGTGGGAGGAGAAGAGGTGAGGGGTGGGGGTAGAAGAGGAGGGTGAGAGGAGAAGAAGTGAGGTAGGGAGGAGACGAGGTAGAGGGTGAGAGAAGAGTGAGGGTGAGAGAAGAGTGAGGGAAGGAGAAGAGGTGAGGTGTGGGGAGAGAAGAGTGGAGGGTGGGAGAGAAGGTGTGGGGAGGGTGAGAAGAGTGTGGAGGGGTGAGAGAAGAGGAGGAAGGAGAAGAGGTGTGAGAGTGGGGAGAGAAGGGTGAGGGTGAGAGAGAAGTGTGGAGGGGTGAGAGAAGAGGTGAGGGTGGGAGAAGAGGTGGAGGGTGAGAGGAGAAGAGTGTGAGGGGTGAGAGGAGAAGAGTGTGAGGGAGGGAGGAGACGAGTGTGAGGGTGAGAGAAGTGTGTAGGGGTGAGAGAAGAGGGAAGGAGAAGAGGGAGGGTGGGAGAGAAGAGTGGGGAGGGTGGTAGTAGAAGAGTGTGAGGGTGAGAGAAGAGTGTGAGGGAAGGGAGAAGAGTGTGAGGGGTGAGTAGAAGAGTGTGGAGGTGGGGAGAGAAGAGTGTAAGGGTGGGAGGAGACGAGGTGAGGGTAAGAGAAGTGTGTGAAGGTGGGAGAGAAGAGTGTGAGGGTGGGAGAGGAGAAGAGGTGAGGGTGAGAGGAGAAGAGGTGAGGGTGAGAGGAGAAGAGTGTGGAGGGAGGGAGGAGAAGAGTGGAGGGTGGAGAGAAGTGTGTGAGGGGTGAGAGAAGAGGTAAGGGTGAGAGAAGAGGTGAGGGGAAGGGAGGAGAAGAGTAGAGGGTGGGGAGAAGTGGGGAGGGTGGGAGAAGAAGAGAGGGGTGTGGAGAAGAGTGGAGGGGTGGGAGAAGAGGTGGAGAGTGAGAGGAGAAGAGGAGGGTGGGAGGAGAAGAGTGTGGAGGGTGGGAGGAGAAGAGTGTGAGGGTGGGAGAAGAAGAGTCTGAGGGTGAGAGGAGAAGAGTGTGAAGGTGAGAGGAGAAGAGTGTGAGGGTGGGAGAAGAAGATTGTGAGGGTGGGAGGAGAAGAGGTGAGGGGGAGAGGAGAAGAGTGTGGAGGTGGAGGGAAGAGGTGAGGGGAGAAGAAGAGGGAGGGTGGGAGAGAAGAGGAGGGTGGGAGAAGAAGGGAGTGAGGGTGGGAGAAGAGTGTGAGGGTGAGAGGAGAAGGGTGTGAGGGTGGGAGAAGAAGGGTGTGCAAGACCAAGTGCTTGTGTTGATTAGGAATAAGAAGTTGCATGGAGGAGGTAAAGAATTACTATGTGACATTTTTTGATCCTGAAGAATTATATGATAGTGAAGAGAGAGAGAGAGAGATATGCTAGGGACTGTCGAGATATGCTAGGGACTGTCAGTTGGTTGAAAATGTTCAAAGGAGGGCCACCAAACTGGTGCCTGCACTCTGGCATCTCAGCTACCCTGAGAGATTGGAGCGCCTGAACTTGCCTAGCTTATACTACAGACGGGCAAGGGGGGACCTAGTTGATTTATACATCTCAGGGGCACTACTCAGTTGAGTGTCCTTACTTGAGCTGGCGGACGCCTGCCCCACAAGGGGTCACAGCTCAAGATTGAAGAAGCTGCAAGTCCGGAAAACCGTGAGGGCAAACTGGAGGAGGGTTGTAAACCTGGAACACCTACCAGAGAGTGTTGAGACGGCACTGAGTGTGAGCTCTTTTCAAGAGAAGACTTGACCAACACTGAGCGGGTTCAGGTACATTCAGGAGCCGGTGCATGCCCAGTATTTGCCAACAGTGCGTGACAGAGACGTGACCGATCGCCCGGGCGGCTAGCGAGCCGACCTTTTGGTGAAGAATATAAAGGAAAAGAGACGTGACCGATCGCCCAAGCGGCTAACAAGCCGATCAGTGGCGAAGAGGATAAAAGTAAAAGTAAAAAGAGAGAGAGAGAAAGGTGTCTCAGATAAGGGTGTTAAGAGAGTTAATATTAATTCGACTTTATTACTCGCCTGTGTGTTGTGTGACCAATGTTTACAAGATATGTCAATTAAGTAACAACCAATAAGACATGTGTGAGAAGAAAACAGAAGAGAAAGATTGTAGATAATATGAAACAATTGGATAAAATAAAGGCTGAATAAAACGTCAGGCAGATGTATGGTAAGATAGTAGGAAGATATGGAAAGATATTGAGTGATTGGTAGATCTTAATGATGGATGTGGACAGGAGGAAGGAGAAGTATAATTAGAGATGAGGGAATGATGAATGAAGGATGGAGCATAGTGAAGGTGAAGGATGTGAAGAAGTGGCATTGTGAGGGAGGGATTAGCGTCCAGTGATTTTTTTTTTAAAGGATGGATTTGCTGTTGACAGATGATGCTGCTCTGTGTGTGTGTGTGTGTGTGTGTGTGTTAAAGAGTGCGATTCAGGGAAGTTGTGTACGCGTGTCGTGTTATGCAAGTAACACCAATTTGAAGTGTACCACAATGAATGATATCATTGACACATTTTTCTGTCTGCAGCAACAACAACAACAACAACAACAACAACAACAACACCAACAGCAGAAACAACAGCATCAGCAACAACAGCCTCAACAACAACAACAACAACAACAACAACAACAACAACAAGCGGGGACCTGCAAGGAGGTATATCAGCCTATGGTACTAAAAGCAACAGTGAGGAGGAGGCGACCACCCTGGGGTACACTCCTCCACCTACTGCCCGATGGACCAGCTGCTGGACACGGAGGAGAGTATGGTATGATGAGCCACATTCTCTTTTTAACACCATTATGGTTTTTTTCCTTATATAGACAAATATATTTTTGCTATGTGTGAAAGTTTCCATGCAGACAGTGTTGTAGTGTAAAGGTGAAGGGACGAGGTGTGCTGAGATGGACAGTTGTGTTTAACAAGTGATGTTGTAACGACAACGGTCGTACACGTCAGTTAACGCCAAAATCAAATGATTCATATTACGCTCAATAGCCCACAAAACATGTACCTCTGCTTTTATTTTGAGTCCTCCATCTGAGGAGTCCGTTTTCTCATCACTTCAAGACGCCTCAGTCCTCCGTTATCCCATTTTCTCTGACTTACTGAAACCAACCTCTCTATAAAATGAATTTGAATGTGAGAGAGAACACCCTGGTTTTGAGTCAGCTTAGATATGTCTGTTTACAGTTGGAACATTCAAGATCCATTGTGAGTGGTGTTGAACGCTTCAACTGTCCTTATTGTTAATAAGACGTGTCAAGTAAGTGAGTGTTGAGTCTGCCAGGACAAACGATACCCATCGGGTTCGTTCCCTAAGAATACCCATGAGTTTCTGATCGCTACTGAAGTTATGTTATTTTGTCGCCCCGACATCAGAGAATCTGATGTTTGTTGTTTAGTTAGAGTCAGTTGTCTATTTAAGAAAGTCATTAATTTCCTGAATTATTCTGTCAACCGGTATAATCTCCAAGATCTAACGTCTCCCTGTGAATAGGTCGTTGTTCGCCTCAGGCCTGAGCTCGCAGAATTGATGTTATCAACGTGTATATTCCACCCTTTCCTGGCAAGCTCAACCTCTGATTAGATTATATGAATAGACATAGGAAATTACCCTGATCAGGAACACCGGAGTTCATAATTAAGTATACGGTGATCCAAAATGGTAGAGAAGGTATGTTGTTGGTAAGATCGACCTTTCTGGCATGAATATGGAGGCCCAAGCTGCCCAGCGGGTGCACGTATATACCTCTACACGAGGGAGAATCACGCATTCGTGACTCTTCCTCAACGTATCTCCAGGTATGTTCACGTGTGTTCCCCGCCGCCTAGTAATTCAGTTTAACTTAGTCAATTTTGTGAATATCAGTGTTCATGTTTTAACATAGTGACTTCTGTGCCAATTAAGTCGAGTAACGTAGAGATTTAGATATCGGCTGGACCGTTGCCAGACGTATGTTTTGTATAGTTGAAGTTAATTATTGACGCATTCGTGACTCTTCCTCAACGTATCTCCAGGCCAGTGTGTTGAGCTGAATACTCATCAGCTACCGTGGGTCGGTAGCCGAGTTGGACGATGCCGTTAATTCGTCAGGATTAAACTGGGAAGTCCTTTTCCTGCAACTTAGGCGGCAGCTCCCTTGGCGTGTGTCGGTCTACAACCGACCCCCTGACAGCGATCTTCATTTGTTATGGAGACACTTGGGATATATACCCTGAGGCACTCCTCACAGTTACACGGGCCTAAGTATTATTGTATCTTGATTGAGGGATTAACTAACAGATGGAAATCCCGGTTAAGCAGTGAAACCATAAATGTGGATATTACCAGGAAATATGTTATGTGAGTTGAGTAGGCCTACATGAACTGAAGGAAAAGTATCATGTTCATGACGATAGAACGTGAGGTTATAATTTGATTTGGGATAATGTCAAGTGTGTCATATTATCCACTTGCAGTAACAATGGAATAATATATTGATTGTTAAATGTTGTAACCAAGAATTGAAGATGTAATTTGTTACTTGTAAAAGTAAGAACTGAGGGTCCAGTGATATCTTGTGTATAATTACTGAATCTCATTTGTCAGAGGAATAATACCACAATTGTCTAATGAAGTAATAAGTATTTGGAGGTATTTAATGAGGTAATAAGTTCTTGAAGTGTTTGATGACTTAATAAGTTAATTTCGGTTTTGTTTAGCCTGAGTGAATCTAAGATGCATCTTCTCCACTCACTGTGTTAATAAATATTGAATTAGTAATCTGAGTATCACCACTCTACTCCTTCTACACATTGGTTCCCAGAAAATAATACTTACTCACGTGCCTATACATCTACCACACTACCCAAAACCCTTCCATGAGTTCTGTTATATAATGAAAAGTCTGGGTGGTGGCAGCTACCCTGTGTAAGTATAAAAAGAGTTGTACTAAGAGTAACATGGTTCCCCAGGCTAACCCATGTAGAAGAATAGAAATAAAACAGTATACTTCCGAAAGGTAAGAACATTGAAACTGAGAATATAATAGATATGAACGAAATGAAAGTCTTGGAAAATATAAGAAAAGAAAGATAAGACATGTATGTACATTGTGGAACTAATGACACAGCATAGAAATTATTAAATATTTAGATCATGAAAGATTAAGATAAAGAACATACGGAACTGAGAAGAGAATTACTTAAGTAAGAACATATAAGAATAAATATATATGTAAAGAACATATAAGAATATAAAATAAGTATATATATATCTATATATATGTAATATTCAGAAATTTCAGAGTAATTTCAAATGCCCCATGAGTGATACTGAGCGTTCAAGGTCATCTGAGGGGAGAGGAGCGCTGCCTGCTCATAGCGAGACTGCGGAACTAGGCCTATATGATATTAAATGTAATTTACCGAATTAATAATGATGCGATTCATGAAGTTAAGAGGACTATTATTGAATTTGAAATTATTATAGATCGTTTAGCAGTCTGAATAATGTTCGGGTGTCCCAAGGGTTATTAGTTAGGCGGAAAATATGTCACGTAGACCTAAGCTAACGCCTTGAGAGACACGACGCTGCCTCTCTCTCAGTAGCGGGAAGCACTCACACAAACAAGACGTCCCTCTGGCGTCTGCAGAAATAGTCACGTGGCCTAGTCACCTGTGCTGCGCTATTGCAGTATAACAAGTAAGTCTCATTCGATCTCAGACAGGGTTAGATAGGGCAGTGGTAAAGTAAACTAGAGCGAACAGTGAGTTCATTTCAGGGTTTCCGTCAGAACCCACTTGACTGGAGTTGGCCGGAGTTGACCGGAGTTTGACTGCGAGAGATTGACTGCCATTTGAGACTGCCGTTGATGATTGAGGGTGGCGATTGTCGCCATTGGACCGATCAGAGTAGGCCTGTCACTGTTTAGCGGGGTACCAAAGGATCTCTTGAGGGAATCTAGCCGTCCACCCGGACGGCTCTCAACACGTCGGCTCACAACACCACATGTCCCGAGCCGCTTGGTGAAACCCTCTTGCTAACGGGAAGCTAAAGCTCCTCTCAACTGCACAAGGTCTGATTGGCTCACTCTCTTCCTGCCCATGGACGCACTGGGAGTACACTGAGGCTATCTGAGTATATTAATGGTCACACACTGAGACCGTGAGTCTAGGACTCTAGGAGATACCTAGAGGAACATTTTATCTTCCTTATTACGGGTGTAGTTAAAACCATTCCTCAAACTGATATTATCTTGACGTGTGTAGTTTAATATTTCTTAAATAATTTTGATAGTAGTGTTTTTTTGAATGTTTGTGTCATTAAGTGGAACCAGAGTGATACTGTGATTTGATTCTTTTAATGCATCTGATTGTTCTTCATAATTCTGATCTCAAGTATAACCTTGTTCCCCAGAGTAGTGGTTAAGTTAGGTTAGGAAGTGTGCATCTGTTGGGGTGCTATAATTTTGTTGAGTGCCCTTAAGGCCTATTCATTGTAGAGTATTTAATTTCTTATTTTTTATTACCATTTCCTCAGTGCCTGGTATTATTTTGTTGAGAGCCCTTAAGGCCTATTCATTGTAGAGTATTTAATTTCTTAATTTTTATTACCAGTTCCTCGGTGACTGATATTATTTTGTTGAAAGCCCTTAAGGCCTATTCATTGTAGAGTATTTAATTTCTTATATTTTATTACCATTCCTCAGTGACTGATATTATTTTGTTGAAAACCCTTAAGGCCTATTCATTGTGGAGTATTTAATTTCTTATTTTTTAGTACCATTTCCTAAGTGACTGATATTATTTTGTGAAAGCCCTTAAGGCCTGTTCATGTGTGCAATTAACATTTCTTAATACTTCAAATTTATTGTTGCCTGTGTTTCTAATAATTTCTATGTCATTTATAACTTTTATTCCCCAGAGTAGTGTTTTACGTTTAAGTTAAGAGGTGCGCATATTGGTGTACCATTATTTGATTGTGTTTGTAGTGTTGGAGGAAATATAAGTGTCTAAATTTTACAGTGTGTCTCATTCATCCCAGTCACAGACGCTATCCTTCCACGGGTCACGGACAATTCATTTTGTGTAGTAGATTTAAGTGTTCTTGTGCTGGTTCGGGATTTTTCTCAAAGGGGCGCTTCCACTGCCATTACCATCTATTAATTTTTAATAAACCCCAAGTCAAGTGAGAAATTAAAGTCCAGCAAATTCCGACCGGTTACATATATATATGTAAAGAATTAAAGAAGGATAAGTATATAAAACAGGGTACTCATTGGAAAGAGTATTACACAGAACATATAAGTATATGAATAAATAGAATATTCACAGAAAAGAATAGGTGGATGGTAAATTATTGAAAAGAGAAAATTCGGCCCGTTACAATGTGATGAAACCTGAGGTGTGCTGTGAGCGAGGCACACACCAGAGCGCTGATCACTGCTGTGTCCTAACACTAACAGTGTAACTTGTCTACTTGTACTTCCTGACACAGCAAGTCGGCGCCCCGCTGTGCTGTGCTGTGCTGTGCCACACTACTTGTTATGTAGCAACTATGAAATGTATTACCATCAATATTATATTTATTACACACAATATTGTCATCTTTAGGAGGTATTATCTAGTAAAAAAAAATTATTACAAAAGCCCCGAGAAAGCTGTGTTTACTTGTCCTACGATGTTTGTGTCGTGTCAGTGTTGTTCAGGGTAGTTCACCACACTCTACCTCTATCGCATGTATCATTTTCTCATACCTTGAAAAAATGTGTTTCGGCGCCAATTTGGAAAAACAAAATATGAATAGAAACACTGATTATGAGATGAGAGTCATGGAGACATGCACCTTGCAGTGTGTTACAGGCGGTGCTAGGGAGAGGTTATGTCCATTTGCTTACCTTTACCTGTGCTCAGCCACCAGGTACTGACTGAATGACTGCACTTATAGGACTGGCAGACTCCATGAAAGGATAAATATCAGTAAAACACGTGATTGGGTGTTTTGACCAGGTAACTGCTTCAGAAGGCTTGTCGAGGGTGGGGTGAGTGAGTAGGGTTCGTGTTATAGGATAAATCGCGTGGGGTCAACTACACTCCACCACACTATATTTTCGTGCTGTTCCAATACCAGCACTAAATTTAAAGGAGAATTGGAAAAAAATATGATTAATTTGGGTTTAAAAAGTTTTTATTTTTATTTTGACGCAACAAATTGCCATGACATTAATAATGAGCATGTTCTATATATTTCAACTTTAACCTACTTTCCTCTAGTCCATATTTGTCAATGCGTTTATTCATTAATATAAAGACAATATATATTTTTTATTCCTCAACATTCAAGTAACATTTCACATTAATTGGAGTAAAAAAATTCTACAAATAAAAAAATTAAATTAGAGATGCGTCGGTCATATAATGGGCAAAGTTGAGGGTAGGAGGACCAGGGGAAGGAGGAGACTGGAAGGGGGCGAATAAAATTAAAAACTGGGTCCCTATAGACATTGGTAAAAAACCTCCCCATAAACGTTTAGAGTGGAGGACTGTTTTCGACAACCCTAGACATGAGGACTAAGATTTAATTCACCATTTATCAGCTTACTAACCGTTCAGTGTTGGTACAGGAGGAAACCTGATACTGTATAGGAAAAGGATTGGGCAGCAAAAGAACATTCTTGTAACACGCTAGACTCCCAAGACGTGAAGAATCATTACTACAACGCAAAATCATTTCAGAAAGTGTAATCAGTGGAATTTGTTAATTGGTCAAATAGGCTCATTAAACATTAGTGTCTTAAAGTCATTGGACAGTTTGAACTCCATCTTAGCTTAACTGAAAGCCAATGTAATTCAATCAAGAGTGGGGTAGCGGAAGTCCTAGGTGTGAGCTACAGAGAGGACTTACGTTTTACAACCTTCGAAGATCCGGCCTCGGGTCTCTTGTTCCCTTGTACACTCGCACCAAAAAGTATCTGTGCAGGGTGAGATCGACGAGTTCCAAAACGATACGTATACACTGTGATATGTCGGGAAGGTTGGTAAGTGTATCCTCATAATCCCCCCCCCACCCCCTTTCTTCCACTAAGCGTTGCCATATGGCTGACAATCAGGGCTGCCAACATACTGCTGGAACAACTCGCCTTTCCCAATACCTATCGTCACAATAAAGTAGCCGCTGTAAGCGGTAAAATCAAAATCAATATCGTCACTGGTCTCAAATTGTTCACACACTACAGTATGCACCGATACTTTTTGTTGCGAGTGTACCTATAACGTTTTAAGAATACAGAAATAGTATATATCAATATTTCACATATAGACTTTGAAGAGGTTAAAACTACTGCTTGTTTGGGTGTGGACTAGTTTAGTGTCGTAACAGCGGGGTCGTTGATGAAGCTTCGAATCTCTTGATTAAATTTTGTTAAAAATTATCAATTTTATTTTAGCTATGATGGCTAGAAGTAACTTCGGTTAATGAATTCAATAAGACTATAGGTGGCGGCCAATCGTGTGTGATGTTCTTTCTGCCATACAGTCTGTAAATACACTAGATACGTAAGTGATTTTCATGTGAAGAGCTGACACAGAACGGATAGGTGGTGAGAGCGTGGGCACTACAGATGGTGAGCGTGAAGTTAAAGCATTGGAAGACCCGTAAGGCGTATGCTCATCATGGGTGACAACTTTGCTGTGTGTAACCTCTCTGGTGAGGCGAGAAGGCACCTCAATGTGTACATAAGGGCGGGCACTGAAAGTCGCAAGTAGTCACTCAACCAGGGCTTTTTTAGTTTAACAAATTTATTGGCAGAGCTTGTAGTACAGTTTGCCTATTCTGAGTAATTCAGTCAGGTCTTGACACTTAGGGTGGTATCACTTCTCACTGCCACGCAGGACAGAGGTTCATACACAAAGAAATACATCATATTCATTAACAGCTATAAATGTACAGAGGTCAGATTCATATGGGTAATGTCACTGTTCACTGCCATGCTGGACAGAGGTTCGTACACAAAGAGATGCATCATATTCATTGACAGTACATGTACATATATGTAAACACACACACACACACAGATATACATACATATACATATATACATACACATATACATGTACATACATATATACACACGCACACTACATACATATACGTCGGTCAGATTCATGTGGGTAATGTCACTTTTCACTGCCATACAGGGCACATGTTCGTACACAAAGAATGCATCATATTCATTGACACTATATATAGGTCAGATTCATGTGGGTAATGCCACTGTTCACTGCCATGCAGGACAGAGGTTCGTCCACAAAGAAGGAAATACATCATATTCATTAGCAGTATATATAGGTCAGTGGATCACGTACATTGGAGTCATATTCTAATTGAAGACTAATCAGTGTGGGCTAGCAAATTTGGGATAAACAGCAAGAATGTCCTCAAGCACACCTGATTCAATGAAGTAATTACATAGTTCAAGATACAATAAGTCAGGTGGCCTGAAGTCTTTGACAGTGTCACATTCAATAATATAGTGTTCAAGTGTATACTTTAAAGGTTTATCACAAAGTTTACATGCTGAGTGTTCTGGTGTGGGTACAGCTTTACTGACTTGCCAGATGTGTCTGTATCCTAGCCTAATTCTGGCCACGACTACATCACATTGTCTGGTTCTGTCCTTATGCTGGCCATACCGGTACCTCTTGTTACAAAATTTGTCATATTTACTAATGCTACAACTGTCAGGTCTCTCTGCATTTCTCACTTCTTCTAGATCAGAGTTCATGAGTCTGACTTGAATGTTTTTAATTACAGTATTGGACAGACCAAGGTCACGGTCAACATTTTCTTTCTTACATGCCTCATTGGCCAGTCTATCAGCACGGTCATGGTACCTGATTCCAACATGGGACGGAATCCACACAAATTCGATACGAAAGTTGTTCTCATTGGCAGTTATCACATTCCTTTTAATATCACATGCAACTTTAGACATAGAGCCTGACGGGCTGTTCATTGATTTCAAAGCACTTTGAGAGTCACAGAATATCACCCCACCTCCATTTTCTTTGAGGTAGTCTGTGGCTAAGTAGATTCCAGTTAGTTCAGTTTGTCTTGTGCTGGCCCAGTTGTTCAGCCTTTGTTTGTTTGACACTATCATCTCTTTTTCTTTATATATCACAATTACACAGCCTGTTCTACCTGTGTTTGTCTGCACAGAACCATCAGTAAAAGCATAACATTCACTTGATTTAATACTCTCTATTTGTCTGTTAATAGTTTCTAGTGTGACACATCTCACCACATCGCAACCAGGGCGACGCCTCCACTCGCAGTATGACGCCTCTCATATTTGCAAACAGCAGACGACACGCTTGCGACTCCGCGTCACCTAGTGCCCAAGTAACCAACTAAATTTGATGCCAAATATTTCTTGTGACAACGCAGCCAATTCTGGGGAGTGGCACTTCCTAAATAGACATTTCTTGGGTGCAAAGACTATTTATGGGGAAGACAGGAAAGAGGAAGTAAACGCGCGTGAGCACTGGTTACCTAAATTCTGCGCGGTTTCAACAGATGGCGATAGTTATCAAATGAAATTGTCGTCTGCATGTTTACATACAGTGACCCGGGAATTTTAATACATGTCAGGATGAGTGGAACAGGCCATCGGTGTTCCGTATGTAACCGTCAAAAAAAGGATAATCCAGTGGTTGTTTTTCATGTATTTCCAAAGGATAAGGAAAGGTAAGGATGACTTTAATTAAATATTCACAAAAAAACATGCATGTTAAACTGTACACAGTAGATATCTTAAGAAAAATAGGAGTCAGGTTGATGAGCATGTGTCATTCATAATGATACTCAAATTTTTAGCGGTCATTCACATATATGAAGCCCATAACAATTAGAGCAGATTTTTAAAAATAATTTTGTATCATATTCCACGAGGACTTGATACAGTGCACTGAATATTCATGGTAAATTGTCCATCTCACTCACATATATGATAAGTTCTCCCTGTAGTACTCTAGCAATTTTCAAATACTGTTGACTGAAAATTATGAAAGATGATGATTTTTAAATTTCTTACAATAATCTATCATATCTAGTGGACATTGATGTTCCATATTCAGCATCTTTACTTCATTTGTTAGAACAATCCATTGTTAATTAGGAATTATATAAATATTGTCCTAACTGGAACTGAAATGAAATTAAATACATATTTACTAATATGTTACTGTTTGTCATTTTAAATTGTAACTTTCAGATGTTATGCATGGCTGAAAGTGTTGAATATGCAAAAGACGGTAGAAAATTTAAACAAGAGACATACAGTATGCAGCCACCATTTTTCAGAAAATAATTATATTGGTAGAAAACCAAAGTCAAGGCTCTGTTTGCATGCATATGCAGATGCAGCAATATATTTTATTTTGTATCTTTTTGAAAACATTGCCATGATAGGTTTTATTTTTTTAAACGTTGCGATAAGATTTAATGTTAATTTCCTATTATTATGAAGTAAGATTATGTGCATGTTATTAGGCTTTTTATGATTTTTTTAGAAAATGCAGAAAATCAAGCCATTGATGTACCCAAATGGAAATACTTGTAGTCAGAATTCACCAACTTCTGGTATAGTAATATATAAGAGCTGAAACTATAGGTTTATTAGACTCAGTATAGTACTGTATAACATATCTAATATTTTTACAAGTGGTATAGTAATACATTACTCTTGTATCAATTCAAGATATCATCTGTATGAAATGATTTAATTTAGTCATAAAGTATTTTGTGCTTTATATTTTCTGATTTCCATGAACATCTTGTTTACAACTGCATATTTCTTATATTAACACCAAAAGGATTCAGAGAACAAAAAGTATTTGAAGTATGCTAGTCTTATTTTTTCGCTCCCTTGGCCCCGTTGTGGGTCGTTCGGCCTGTGCCCGGGTGGGCTAATTCCCGAAAAAAAAAGTCATTAGCATAATAAATCAACTTGAAAAAAAATTCCAAGATAATATATAAAAATTATGTTCAAGGAAAATATTAGACAAAAGTTAGCAGGGTTAATTCAGGACAGAAATGTCCCAAGAAATAGAATTTGTGAATTGGCCAGTGAACTTATTGCCAAAAAGTATATAACAATGAGACTTTATTACTTTGGAATTTTTTTTAATGAAGACTTAATTAGAAAAAGGAAAACAATTGGCAGTTCTTCATATTGTACAAGAAAGAAACACAGAAAACTTGCAAAAGTAACTCATCAGTAAGTAATATTTTGAAATTTATATATTTATTTTTTACTTACAAAGATATAAGTATCAATGAATGATTTTATACAAGGGTGAGTATTGCATGAATTTTAAAATGCTTTTACTTACTTGTTTGACTTTGGTAAGAATGTACATTACTTTTCTGTTCTTTTTTGTTAGTTATTAAATTCGCTTTATCATGTTTGCTTCTTTTATCAGTATGTTTTTAATTTTTATTTTTTCTTTGTATACTATATGCATGTGTGATTTTGTTTTATGCTTTGTTTTTGGGTTATTCATTTATTTTATACCAAATGATTTCTGATGTGGCCATCGGTGCATGTTGATTGTGCTGATGCATGGCAAAATATAGTTTTATATCTTGGCAAAAGTGCTTGTTCTGAATTCATATTTTCATTACCAGTATTTACTTACCTCTTAATTAAATAATGTAACTTAATACAAGTATTTGTTGCATCATTATAAAGCATTGTCTTTTCCATATAACAATACATGGTAATGATTGTATGCGTCTGTATATGATTTATTTGCTCATGCTTGTTAAGTGCTTCTTAGTTGCTCAGTGTTATGTTTTGTCTTTTTTTTTTTTGCCTGTACAGTATATGCATGTACTGTATTGCATTATTTTCTTTGGTTGATGTTTTTTTTTCAATATGATTTGATTTAATATACTAGATATCACTCTATAAAGTATTCATGTGTAAACTTTAATATTTATTTCTGTTTTGTTAGCTTTATATTGTTGTCAGTGAATTTATGTTTTAGACTTTGTGTAGTTTTTTCAAGTTTTATGTCTTGCTGTCAGGTTTTGTTTATATTGTATATTTATCAACCACTTCATTACTTTATTAAAAGAAATATAATAGCACATAGGAGTTTACATTGCAAGTTTTTTTAATATGCCTGTTGTAAAATGGTGTTTCCACAATGTTTATCTAAACGAAGGCACAATTTCTTCATTGTTATCACTTCTAAATTTGATGTGTGATTTCTCTCTCTCTACTAGCAGTCAATAGAACATTAAATGTATTTATACTTAGTTTACTTCCCAAGTTCCTTAACTTTCTAATGTTTTTTTCAGATGTTAGAATACGAACTGCAGTACTCGGCAATATTGTACATACTGTAGTGGACGTCTCCCCTACAAACTGCGTAGCCACAGCCACCACCTGCTATCACATTCCAACGTGCCGTTGCCTAGCAACCAAGCGAGAGCTGTCCCCAGATGTTACCGTATCTTAGCAACGAAACTATTCACCGGCGACTTCTCGGGTTTTCCCAACATGACTCATAGCGGCTGCTGGGTATATAAGCTCTGTCTCTCCATTGAGATTCATTCTGACCATTCTTCCTGAACAAGCAACACCTCCTCCTCTGCCGCTGCCTGGCGACCCTCGCCTCTCCTCCGCCTGCCTGGCGGCCCTCGCTCCCGCCAGCGAGCATGGCGACCCACCAGCTGTCCTTCTCTGAGCTTCCTCACCAACCAACTCTCATTCTGACCATTTTCCTGAACAAGCAACACCTCCTCCAGCAAGCTCCTAGCCGTTAACATTTATTCAACCAGGAGGCCAGCAACAGGCAACATCTTCTCTAACGAAGCTCCTGCACATCTACCTCCTTCAACACGCTACTCACCGAACGTCTTCTACTGAGCAGCTCCCCACCACACGGCATCTCCAGCACCAGACTGTCTATCATATAACTTATATATTATACAAGAAAACCACATTAGAGTTTCCTTCCATCCTGAGTGCTAGACAACATTAATATCTCGATACCCCTACAATGGTGACTCCCGGAGATAAGCACTCACACAGGATGGAGGACGGACGGATCTCTCTGCCGACTTTCAACCACAACGTCGAGGGCTGGTTTGACCATGTGGAAGCAGCCCTCGCCGGCTCACGAGCGACCGACGGGCAAAAGTATTGCGCCCTGCTCTGTGCCTTGCCCACGGAAGTGGCCACGCGGGTCCCCCAAGCCATTTCCAACCCTCCAGATCACAACAAATTCGCTACCCTGCGGGCTGCCTTGAAGACGTGTTATCAACAGACCAGCCCCAATCTCCTGCAAGATCTATCCTCTACCTCCCTCGGGAACTCAACCCCGGGACGTCTCTGGGAGGAGATGTGTCGGCTGAACTCCCGTCACAAAGACAGACTCCCCGACTCTATCCTGCGCCAGCTTCACGCACAAAAGCTACCCACAGAAGTACGCAACATCCTGTAGCAGTAGATTACTCTACGACACCGGAACTATATGCAACCGCGGCAGATAGAATTTTTAACGAGTGCGCTGCTGCACCCCTTGCCTCCACGGTCACACCAGTACCTACCATCGAACTTGTAAGCCGGGTCAACACCCCTCAGCCGAGCAATACCTCACAAGACATCAAGGACCTGTTGCAAATTTTGAACCGCAGGATGGACACCATTGAGCAGTTCTGCTCCTCCATACCCGCTGCTGCGCCGGTTCCTGACTCACACACTACGCCCTACAAGTTCCGACACACAGCAGCCAACCCCCAGCACAACAAATTTACCCTCTGCTGGTATCACCAGACTTTCGACCGCAATGCTCGAAACTGTGAGCCCTATTGCACCTATTCGGGAAACGGCAACACCGGAGGCTGGTAGACGCCTCAGCCTCCGTCCCTCCAGGCATCTCATTACTGCGCATCACCGACCGCACCTCCGGCAAGAAGTTCCTCATCGACACCGGTTCATCGGTCAGCCTCATCCCTCCCTCACTACGAGACAAGCCAAAGCAACCCTCGTATGACCTGTTCGCTGCCAACGGTACCTCCATCGCCTCCTACGGCGTATGCACCCTCGCCTTAGACCTCGGTCTGCCCAAGACTCTGCGTTGGTTATTCGTGATAGCAGACGTGTCTCAACCCATCCTTGGTTTCGACTTCCTCACCTTCCACAAGCTCGGCGTCAAACCAAGTCATCTATGCCTCATTCATGAGCCTACAGCACGCAAGATCCAGGGTTCTCGTGCCAGACACACGGACGCTATCACCTGTCTTGCGCCTTCCAACGAGTTCTCCTCCCTGCTCGACGAATTCAAGGAGCTTTTCTCACCCCGAGTCTCCCTACCCCCACCACCTACGTCGGGAATTTTCCACCACATCGAAACCAAAGGACCACCAGTCTTTTCACGCCCTCGCCGCCTGCGCCCTGAGCTCCTGTACACAGCCAAAGTAGAATTCAACAAACTACTGCAAGACGGCATCATTCGCCCTTCAAGGAGTCCCTGGGCATCGCCTCTTCACATGGTTCCTAAGCGAACACCCGGCGAGTGGAGGGTGTGTGGCGACTACAGAGCCCTGAATCTCGTCACCAAACCTGACAGGTACCCTATTCCGCATGTCCAGGACTTTCACCACAAACTTCATGGCAAGACTATCTTCTCGAAGATCGACTTGGAGCGTGCTTTCCACCAGATCCCAGTAGCACCGGCAGATACCCAGAAGACAGCCATCACCACTCCGTTCGGACTCTTCGAGTACACTTTCATGAGTTTTGGCTTATGCAATGCAGCACAGACTTTCCAGAGGTTCATGGGCCATATGCTTCGCGACCTCGATTTTGTCACCGTCTACATTGACGACATCCTCGTCGCATCTTCGACGCCTGCCGAGCACCGCCACCACCTACAACTCCTTCTCCAACGCCTGCAGAACAGCAACATGAAAGTTCATCCTGCTAAGTGCGTCTTTGGAACCTCGGCCATCGATTTCCTCGGTCACAGAGTCTCGCCCAGTGGCATACAACCCCTACCACAGAAGATAACCGCGATTAGGGAATTCCCCAAACCTGAAACGGCGAAGAAACTCCGAGAGTTCCTGGGTTTAGTCAACTACTACCACCGCTTCATTGACAAAGCTGCCACCGTCCTAGCCCCCCTACACGACCTTCTCAAGGGACGCCTAAAGAAGTCTCACAAGTCTCTCATGTGGACTCAAGAGGCTACTACGGCATTCACCACTATCAAACAGCACATCACACGCCTCACCCTCCTGCCCCACGCACCACATCCTGACGACTCCAGCACACCCGTACTGCCTCAGATGCTGAACCAGGCCCCCACACCCCAGCAGGCGCATCTGACGACTCAGTACCTGCCGTGACGGAAGCACACAACATCCATCGCCTCCACACCCCCTCTTTTCTCCCTCAGGTACTCCCTGCTAATGTCTTGCACCCTGCTGCTGTCGTGGACCCAGCTGCTGTCACGAGCCCTAATCCGCTTCTGCTGACGCAGCCCCTGCTCCTGACCCAGGCCCACACACACCCCAGCAGGCGCATCTGACGACCCTGTACCTGTCGTGAGGGAAGCACACCAATCATCGCCTCCACACACCCTTTTTCTCCCTTCTCCCACAGATAGTGTGTATCTAGACAGTTGAATTTCAGCGATCGGCTCATCACGCCATCGCCGTTGTCTCACATGAGGCATGCACCGCCCGGTCTGCCTCACATGTGCTAAGCAACTCTACAAACAACAAGTCTCCTACACCGCCTGGAGGGAAGGGGGAATATTGTAGTGGACGTCTCCCCTACAAACTGCGTAGCCACAGCCACCACCTGCTATCACATTCCAACGTGCCGTTGCCTAGCAACCAAGCGAGAGCTGTCCCCAGATGTTACCGTATCTTAGCAACGAAACTATTCACCGGCGACTTCTCGGGTTTTCCCAACATGACTCATAGCGGCTGCTGGGTATATAAGCTCTGTCTCTCCATTGAGATTCATTCTGACCATTCTTCCTGAACAAGCAACACCTCCTCCTCTGCCGCTGCCTGGCGACCCTCGCCTCTCCTCCGCCTGCCTGGCGGCCCTCGCTCCCGCCAGCGAGCATGGCGACCCACCAGCTGTCCTTCTCTGAGCTTCCTCACCAACCAACTCTCATTCTGCCCATTTTCCTGAACAAGCAACACCTCCTCCAGCAAGCTCCTAGCTGTTAACATTTATTCAACAAGGAGGCCAGCACCAGGCAACATTTTCTCTAACGAAGCTCCTGCACATCTGCCTCCTTCAACACGCTACTCACCGAACGTCTTCTACTGAGCAGCTCCCCACCACACGGCATCTCCAGCACCAGACTGTCTATCATATAACTTATATATTATACAAGAAAACCACATTAGAGATTCCTTCCATCCTGAGTGCTAGACAACATTAATATCTCGATACCCCTACAATACTGTATAGGTACTATAGGCAGTATTATCTATGTTGTATATTTTCAATGCTAATATTCTGTATATGATTGCATATTTAATAGTATATGCATATGTAAATACACAATATATACAGTATATATATATATATATATATATATATATATATATATATATATATATATATATATATATATATATATATATATATATATATATATATATATATATATATATATATATATATATTAGGGTGGTTCAAAAAAGTAAAGTTCGTTATATTTTTAGAGCTCAATGTTTATTTGAGTCCTTTACATGAACAAACACTTCAGGCGAAATCATAGGTAATTACAGCTTAATTTAGGGTATGCACAAGGGTCACAAAATTGGTGATAAGAATGTGGTACTTTTTATTTACGTTGAAATTACAGTTTGTAGTAAAAAATTAGCTTTTGAGACATTTTGAGAACTTTACTGTAAAGTTGCAGTTTATTTTTTGACAAGAAATTTACATTTTTGTCACTGTATTTGGTAAGATCCTAACCTAACCAAATCATGTGTCTGATGGTGAGGTTTTAATTCTCGGGGAAATTAACAATTTGGTGGGATTCAAACCTAACCTAACCAAATCATGTCTTCAATGGTATTTTAATTCTCTGGGAAAGGAAAAATCGCAAGACGCTTCACAATATCGGCGTTTATAGATAATTGAACCCTTATGGCAGTGGGATATAACTTGTGAATTTACCAGGTGTTATCCATTAGTGACTAGTAAGTGGTATTAAGAAAGTTGTTGACCAGAGTTAACTTGTGGTCCTTCTGCAGCTTGTTACGAACCCCGCCACCAATTGTCATGATCTACCTACCCAGCACTACGAACCACGCCATCTATTGTTTTGATCTACCTACCCAGCACCACGAGCAACGCCATCTAGGGACGAAACACGAGTATGACTCGTCTTAGTTACCACTCCCGGGTTTCCCTTCTCCATATCCTGGTTGTTGTGTCACCTCCTCAAAATCTTCTTTGTCAGCTCCAATTCGATGAGAGAGCACTACACTCTGGGAAGTGACCACAGGATCACCTATCCTGGAAACCTACGGCACAGTGACTACCTACCGTCTTCTACAATACTCAGCCTTACTCGTCAGCCATCTCAGCTCCTCACTTAAGTATTTGTAATCTTGTATTGCCTCACCCACCTCCACCTTGCTTCACGATTGTTTTATGTTGTATTAATATGTATATACTGTTAATGTTTAGGTTAAGTATGGTTAAGGGTAAATTATAGATAGCTAAATATTTTGGTTAAGGAATTTATGGTACTTTATTATACACAACAAAAACTCGCATCCTTTGTCTACCCTTTTATAGTCCGATTGTCTTTGTTTTTTTGTTTTTTTGTTGCCTGTTGGGATCTGGGTAGACTTTTAACTATATTCTAAATCCCCAACTCGTAACAAATGGCGACCGTGACAGGACTCGACCTTAAGTACCATATTCCTTCCTCCCTTGTTACTCATTGTTAATTATTCCTCCCAGTCACTTCTGTTCACAATTGCTTTAAGGTGGTTTAAAGTTTCCTTCATATGTGTGTGCATATATTGGTATTATCGTACAGTAAGAGTGACAGACGTAGGATATTAGGTTCCAAGTGTCATAAGGCTTACCTGTTATTACACGTGGCAGTCGTGTAGTAAGTCTTGTCGAGTGTAGGGAAGAATCCGGATCTGTTTAATGCCGTACCCTCACTCCAGAGTAGGCTGTTCCATAGTCACTAGTTTAGGGTGAAGTGATATCTTGGGACGCCCCGCTCTACCAGGACCCCATAATTATAAAGCCTCCATTATTGTTCTTCTCATTTGGGGTCAATCAAGTTACTCAAGGGTTGTTAATCCGGATCTTTATATTAATGCCATAATACGCCCTTCCTCTTTCAAGTATCTCAGGGTTGTTAATACGGATCTTTATATAAATGCCGTAATACGCCCATCCTCTTTCAAGTATCTCAGTGTTGTTAATCCGGATCTTTATATTAATGCCGTAATACGCCCTTCCTCTTTCAAGTATCTCAGGGTTGTTAATCCGGATCTTTATATTAATGCCGTAATACGCCCTTCCTCTTTCAAGTATCTCAGGGTTGTTAATCCGGATCTTTATATAAATGCCGTAATACGCCCTTCCTCTTTCAAGTATCTCAGGGTTGTTAATCCGGATCTTTATATTAATGCCGTAATACGCCCTTCCTCTTTCAAGTATCTCAGGGTTGTTAATCCAGATCTTTATATTAATGCCGTAATACGCCCTTCCTCTTTCAAGTATCTCAGGGTTGTTAATCCGGATCTTTATATTAATGCCGTAATACGCCCTTCCCGTTTCAAGTCTCTTATCCTTATCTAAGGATATTCTCAGAAGAACAATATTCATAAGTGTAATTTCCCTAGGTATAACTTGGTTAGTTTCCGGGACTTTCTGGTTATCCACTGCCGTGATATTTTCTAGGGTAATCCACTTATCTTATCTTTTGACCATTAATTAATTTATCTAGGTTTTCTTAATGGCCACCTCAGGATTTGTTAAACTTGGTAGTCCTGGAGGAGTGGAAGAGCAAGATACCATTTCACATCTTGAAGCATGTGGAGGATCGTGGAGAGGTTAATTTAAGACGTGCAGCTGAGCTGGCTGATGAGTACGCCTTGCTGGTGGAGTCACTGTGCCGTAGGGAACGTGGTACTTTCCGACATGTTAGGTCCTCCTCTGATGATAACCTTGGGGACGTGAGTGGTAGGTCGAAAGGTCCCACACCTACCCCCCCTGATGCAACCAAGTTTACTTGTTCTTACTGTAAAAACCCAGGCCATACGATCCAGATTTGTAAACACCCAAAGTGTCGAATTGCTAAAAGTAGTTCCCTGGATCCCAAATCCAAACCAATAGCAACCACCAATGTGGAAAGGCCCCATCAGTATCTCTTCTCTTCATTCACCTATGAGGGAAAAATTTCAATCATAGAGGGGTCTCGTTCTTTCCCTATTCGTATACTACGTGATACGGGCGCAGCACAATCTATCCTCCTGTTTAACGTCATTCCTGATATAGCTACCGCATTTACTAATGAGTGTTCTAATTTCAGATCTCTCATCCCATTCTTCCTATCCTTTAGCTAAAGTGCACCTCCAGTGTCCCTTGATTACTGTGGAAGTGCAAATAGCCATTAGGAAAGACCCAATGCCTGTGTGCGGCATTCATTTATTCTTGGGTAATGACTTGGTAGGAGATCTAGTGGTTCCCAACATAAAGACAGTCGACTCTCCCTTACCTGTCAACTCCACCACTGACCTTGAAGAAACTATTCCTCACCTTTTCCCATCTTGTGCTGTCACCCGGTCACAGAGTGTGCGAAATGGGCCCTCTTCATCTAAAACCACCTCCAATATCTTCCTACCCACAGAAGATCTGTACGATAAGACCATTAGTAAGGATGAGCTAATTAAAGCCCTACAATCTGATCCATCTTTGTTCAAACAGGTGATGGAAGACCTCAGTGTGGACCATTGTACATCTTCGGCTTACCACCCACCGTCCCAAGGTTGCTTGGAACTGTTCCATCAAAACTTTCAAATCAATGCTAATAAACTATCTCCCCTCAACTATATAGTTCATACTCCTGATCGCCGAAAAGATTCACAACTTGTTCACATTAATCTCATGAAACTACCATTCCAGGCAGTCAGAGGAAGACATTCCAGAGGCTATAAGCCTACCTGTATTGCATACGGTTTTGTCAGGGCCGGATCCGGAGACAGATGACATGGATCTATTAGAGAATTTAGACTTCCCTCTACCTAAAGAAAACCCTGCTAACAGTCACATACTCAACTACGTGGATGAGTATTTTTCTGTTCTGAATCCATCTCAAGCAAAAGATCTCGCTAAGTTATTATCAACATTTCCTAAAGTCACGTCAGACCTCCCAGGGTTTTGCAATATACTTAAACATGATATTAAGCTAATCTCAGATGATGTACAACCCATTAGGCAATCAGCCTATCGACTAAATCCACAAAAAAGAGAGATTATGAAAAAGGAGGTATACTTTTTGTTAAAACATAACTTAGCTGAGCCTAGTACCTCCCCCTGGGCTTCACCTTGCCTTCTCATTCCAAAACCCGATGGCACTTTTCGTTTCTGTACCGATTATCGTAAAATGAACCAGGTCACTGTCTCAGACTCCTACCCTTTACCTTTGATTGAAGATATAATAGACAGCATAGGCTGTGCAAAATTTATCAGTACCGTGGACCTGTTGAAAGGATATTATCAAGTGGGACTCACGGATAGGGCAAAAATAATCTCGGCATTTATAACTCCATTTGGTCTTTTTCAATATTTGGTTATGGCGTTTGGCTTTTCTAATGCTCCGGCCACATTCCAGAAGGCCATCAACTACCTAATTCAGGACCTAGGTGGGACGTTCGTCTACCTGGATGACCTGGTGGTGGTGTCGGACAGCTGGGACGAACATCTGGTGCGTTTGGAGATACTGTTTGCACGACTGCAAGAGACTGGATTCACCATAAACCTGGCTAAATCTGCTTTTGGCCGGGCCTCAGTGACTTACTTGGGACATATCGTTGGGCATGGTATGGTGAGACCCAAGGACGCAAACGTTAGAGCCATCTTGTCCTTCCCCACTCCAAGGACGAGGAAGGAACTCATGTGCTTCCTGGGGATGTGCGGCTACTACCGTCGGTTCTGCAGTAACTTCTCCAGCGTGGCCGGACCCCTCACAGACCTTACCAGTTCTGCGGTCCCTTACATCTGGAACCAGAGGTGCGACCAGTCTTTCCACCGCCTCAAAGCCTTCCTTGCCTCCAAGCCTGTAGTCCACCCCCCTGACTACACCTTGCCCTTCCATCTGCAAATCGACGCTAGTGGTGTCGGAGTTGGGGCTGTGCTCCTACAACCCGACCCAACCACTGATGTCCTTCACCCTGTGGCATACTACTCCGCCAAGTTGAAAAAACATCAGACCAACTACTCGACCATAGAGAAGGAGGCCCTGGCTCTGGTGTTGGCAATAAAGAAGTTTGAATGTTACCTCTAGTCTTGCCCACAAACAACCCTAGTCTTCACCGACCATAACCCACTCACGTTCATCCAAACCAACAAGACCTCCAACCAGCGAATCCTCCGCTGGGCTCTCCTCACCCAGCCCTATAATCTACAAGTCCGGCACATAAAGGGGGTGGACAACATGATTGCAGACTCCTTATCCCGAGCTCCAGTGGAAATGCAGCAGCTACTCTCCAGACGTACCAGGTGATCACCTCCTTCGCGCCCGCGCTACGGAGGTCTTTGGAGGGGGGGTGTGTTACGAACCCCGCCACCAATTGTCATGATCTACCTACCCAGCACTACGAACCACACCATCTATTGTTTTGATCTACCTACCCAGCACCACGAGCAACGCCATCTAGGGACGAAACACGAGTATGACTCGTCTTAGTTACCACTCCCGGGTTTCCCTTCTCCATATCCTGGTTGTTGCGTCACCTCCTCAAAGTCTTCTTTGTCAGCTCCAATTCGAGGAGAGAGCACTACACTCTGGGAAGTGACAACAGGATCACCTATTCTGGAAACCTACGGCACAGTGACTACCTACCGTCTTCTACAATACTCAGCCTTACTCGTCAGCCATCTCAGCTCCTCACTTAAGTATTTGTAATCTTGTATTGCCTCTCCCACCTCCACCTTGCTTCACGATTGTTTTATGTTGTATTACTATGTATATACTGTTAATGTTTAGGTTAAGTATGGTTAAGGGTAAATTATAGATAGCTGAATATTTTGGTTGAGGAATTTATGGTACTTTATTATACACAACAAAAACTCGCATCCTTTGTCTACCCTTTTATAGTCTGATTGTCTTTGTTTTTTTTGTTGTTGCCTGTTGGAATCTGGGTAGACTTTTAACTATATTCTAAATCCCCAACTCGTAACAAGCTCTTCACAGTCTGCTTGGTTCTTCATTTCCCGAAATAACTTGGCGTCATCAGCAAACATTTGTATGGAGGAGTGTACAACGTCAGTAATGTCATTTATGAAACAAACAAACAACAGCCGGCCCAATACACTGCCCTGTGGTACCCCGCTTGTGACGGGTACGGATGATGATTTCGTGCCATTAATTGCCACACACTGCTTGCGGAGATGTAGAAAGTCTTCTATCCACGTTTGGACATTTCCCCGAATAACGTACCCTTCCAGTTTGATTTTCAGCCTTTCTTGGGGTACACTGTCGAAAGCCTTGGCAAAATCTAGGTAAATAATGTCGATATTACCACCCCGTTCTAGAATATCGATCCAAATACCGAATACCTTGAGCAATTTTGTTAAGCAGGAGCGCCCCGGCATAAAACCGTGTTGGCAATCTCTTACAAGGTGGTTTCGTCTCCAACATGTTAGAAAAAAAATTCTGAGTTTCTACAAAAAGAGTAACAGGGTCATTTTGTTTACAGTTTACAGCTCCAATTGGTTGTTACTGTAGTGTTAAGACAACTACCATATTGCTGCCTCGCTGATCATGGTTAATGAAGTTCCTCGTGTCATTCGTTGAGGTAAGATTTTCTAAAGTGTTTCTTTATTTTCTTTAATAAGTTTTATGGAAATTTCTTAATTTAACCATAATATTGAATTTAAATGTTTGAAGATTTAATGAGTTCCTGTATAATATAATACTGTACAGTACTGTGTACATATTATATAATATTACTGCCCAGAGTATTTAATTTATTAGTTGTTAAAATGTTATTCATTCCAGGACGGTAACGTGAAGATGTAAGATATGGGCCACAAGAAGGTTTGTTTTGGTTAACGGGTCTCTTGCTGCTCCACATTGGAAACTTTCTGCTATAACATAAGGTACAGTACAGTGTATATCTTTGTGGTTTTAGTTTTTATTAAAGATCTGGGATCACAGTTTAAAAATACAAGTAGTGTTGTAGTGGATTCCTCCCCTACAAGCACCGAACCTTCTCGAATTCCCCAGTCTACGCCTTCAGCGCCGCCCACGGAACGGGGGTCAACTATCTACCCACGCCTACCCCGCCTTATAAGGCCTGACACCGCTGTGACCACCCTCTTTTTCTACCCAGTGCCACCAGCAAGCAACACCTCCTCGGTGCCAGCCTGGCGGCTCCCGCTCCCGCCGACGACCTAGGCGTCCCTCAAGCCGCGTGCCCTCACTCCGGGCACCCTCACCATCCAGCTCTCTCTACTCAACGCTTATTACCATGCTACCTACCCAGCAACAAGCTGCATTGTACATCCAATACAATATGTATACAGTGAGCACATTGTGAGTTTCCTTTCTGCATCCCATCCTAAGTGTGACCCAATATCTCATAACCCCACACTGTAATTGTGTTGATGACCTTTGATATAATGAGATATTTTAAGTAGATTACGCTGTGCCCGTAAGTTTTAAAAGGCCTTTATGGATGGTCTTAAATATGTTGACCATCTTTACTATATAAAGTTAGTTTTCACGTTGTCAAAATATTTGTCAAATATGCCTGACCTAATACCTTGGTCTTCAGCACTTGGGGTAAAAAAATAGTTTAAATATCCTACAAAGGTACAGGGTACTACTTAACCTGATTTTAAATCTGGGTTCACAAATTAGTTATTGTGTTAATGACTTTTTGAAACAATTAGATATTTAAAGAAGATTACTTAGGCTTTGCCCGTATTTTTTAAAAGGCCTTAAAGATAGTAGTTACGCAGATTCTGACCAGAATAAAGCTGAGGCATTGAACAGCTTCTTTTCCTCAGTGTTCACAAGAGAGGATGCAACTAACCTTCCTGCGTTTGAGGACAGACTGTTCGACACAGCACTGACCCACATTGTGTTCACAGAAGATGGTATTAGAAATAAACTGTCCAGGCTAAAGGCCCATAAGAGCCCGGACCTGACATGGTACATCCTAGAGTGCTAAGAGAGCTGTGCAACGAGCTTGCAGAGCCCCTGAAGATTCTGTTTTGTAAATGCCTGGATGAACAAATGGTCCCCAGTGAATGGAAAGTGGCTTATGTGAGTCCTATCTTCAAGAAGGGCGATAGTCACTCCACGAATAACTATAGACCGGTGAGCCTGACCAGCATAATATGTAAAGTACTTGAGAGTATTATCAGAGATGCCGCGATGGAACATCTACTACGAAACAACCATGTAAAAGATTGCCAGCTTAACACAATTGCTCAAGGTATTGGATATTTGGACCCATATTCTGGAACGGGGTGGTAATATCGACAATATTTACCTAGATTTTGCCAAGGCTTTCGACAGTGTACCCCACGAAAGGCTGAAAATCAAACTGGAAGGGTACGGAATTCGGGGAAATGTCCTAGCGTGATAAGAAGACTTTCTACATGACCGCAAGCAGTGTGTGGTGATTAATGGCACGAAATCGTCATCTGTACCTGTAACAATTGGGGTACCACAGGCAGTGTATTGGGCCCGCTGTTGTTTGTTTGTTTCATAAATGACATGCCTGACGTTGTACACTCCTCCATACAAATGTTTGCCGATTATGGCAAGTTATTTCGGGAAATTAAGAACCAAACGGACTGTGAAGAGCTGCAGAAGGACCTCTGTGGGCTCCAGGAATGGTCGAAGAAATGGCTGCTGAGATTCAATATCACGAAATGTAAGAGGATGCACCTGGGGCGTATCAACGGTAAGGAGACGTATCATATGTCCCAACGGGATGAAGAAACTGCACTAGTTGAGACTGTGTGTGAGAAGGACCTAGGTGTGTATGTTGACAATGAGCTGAAGTTCTCGGACCATTGTGAGAAGAAGGTAAATCGGGCAAATAAATTATTGGGTCTTATAAGAAGGTCGTTCAGATATCTAGACGGTCCGCCCCTCGTAACGATTTTCAGGAGTGAAGTGCTTCCCCATCTGGAGTACTGTCACCCCATCTGGTCCCCGAGATATGCTAGGGACTGTCAGTTGGTTGAAAATGTTCAAAGGAGGGCCACCAGACTGGTGCCTGCACTTCGGCACCTCAGCTACCCTGAGAGATTGGAGCGCCTGAACTTGCCTAGCTTATACTACAGACGGGCAAGGGGGGGACCTAGTTGAGGTGTATAAGCATCTCAGGGGGCACTACTCAGTTGAGTGTCCTTACTTGGAGCTGGCGGACGCTCGCCCCACAAGGGGTCACAGCTCAATATTGAAAAAGCCGCAAGTCCAGAAAACCGTGAGGGCAAACTTTTTCGGAGTGAGGGTTGTAAACTCTTGGAACAATCTACCAGAGAGTGTTGTGACGGTACCGAGTGTGAGCTCTTTCAAGAGAAGACTTGACCAACACTGGAGCGGGTTCAGGTACATTCAGGAGCCGGTGCATGCCCAGTATTTGCCGACAGTGAGTGACAGAGACGTGACCGATCGCCCGGGCGGCTAGCGAGCCGATCTTTTGGTGAAGAATAAAAATGAAAAGAGACGTGACCGATCGCCCAAGCGGCTGGCGAGCCGATCAGTGGCGAAGAGGATAATAATAATAATAATAATATACGTTTTATAAATATAGACTATTGGGGTGTCGACTGCATGGAAAAACCAGGAACTTTACAAACAAATGGGGTATTTAATTTGGGTTAAGTTATACTGAAATATGGTTTTTTGGCATCAATCTTAGCATAAATTAATGCTGTACTGTATAATAGGTAAATAATTATTGTACTTTTAGGAACATTCCACAACAATAATG
>NW_024752216.1:0-10381 GCF_018991925.1 Homarus americanus
CGAGTATAACAAAGTTCCCTGATCGAGTATAACAAAGCCCCCTCATAGCGTATAACAATGTCCCCTGATCGAGTATAGCAAAGTCCCCTCATCGGGTATAACAAAGAACCCTGGTCGAGTATAACAAAGTCCCCTGATGGAGTATAACAAAGGCCCCTGATCGAGTATAACAAAGGCCCCAGATCGAGTATAACAACGTCCCTGATCGAGTGTAACAAAGTCCGCTGATCGAGTATAACAAAGTCCGCTGATCGAGTATAACAAAGTTCCCTGATCGAGTATAACAAAGGCGCCTCATCGAGTTTAACAAAGGCCCCTGATCGAGTATAACAAAGTCCCCTGGTCGAGTATAACAAAGGCCCCTCATCGAGTTTAATAAAGGCCCCGCATTGAGTATAACAAAGTCCCCTGGTCGAGTATAACAAACTCACCTGGTCGAAAATAACAAAGTCCCTTGATCGAGTATAACAAAGTCCCCTGATCGAGTATAACAAAGGCCCCTCATCGAGTTTAAGAAAGGCCCCTGATCGAGTATAACAAACTCCCCTGATCGAGTATAACATAGTCCCCTGATAGAGTATAACAAAGTCCCCTGATCGAGTATAACTATGGTCCCTGATCGAGTTTAACAAAAGCCCCTGATCGAGTGTAACAAAGTCCCCTGGTCGAGTATAACAAAGGTCCCTCATAGAGTTTAACAAAGGCCCGTCATCGAGTATAACAAAGTCCCCTGGTCGAGTATAACAATCTCCCCTGGTCAAGTATAACAAAGAACCCTGGTTGAGTATAACAAAGTCCCCTGATCGAGTATAACAAAGGCCCCTAATCAAGTATAACAAAGGCCCCTTCATTGAGTATAACAAAGTCTCCTGATCGAGTATAACAAAGTCCGCTGATCGAGTATACCAAAGTCCCCTGATCGAGTATAACAAAGTCCCCTGATCGAGTACAACAAAGGCCCCTGATCAAGTTTAACAAAGGCCCCTGATCGAGTATAACAAAGTCCCCTGGTCGAGTATAACAAACTCCCCTGGTCGATTATAACAAAGTCCCCTGACCGAGTATAACAAAGTCCCCTGATCGAGTATAACAAAGTCCCCTGAACGATTATAACAAAGTCCCCTGGTCGAGTATAACAAAGGTCCCTCATAGAGTTTAACAAAGGCCCGTCATCGGGTATAACAAAGTCTCCTGATCGAGTATAACAAAGTCCGCTGATAAAGTATAACAAAGTCCCCTCTATCGAGTATAACAAAGTCCCCTGATCGAGTATAACAAAGGCCCCTCATCAACTTAAACAAAGGCCCCTGATCGAGTATAGCAAAGTCCCCAGGTCGAGTATAACACACTCCCCTGGTCGATTAAAACAAAGTCCCCTGATCGAGTATAACAAAGTTCCCTGATCGAGTATAACAAAGCCCCCTGATCCAGTATAATAAAGTCCCCTAATAGAGTATAACAAAGTCCCCTGATCGAGTATAAAAATGGCCCCTCATCGAGTTTAACAAGGGCCCCTAATCGAGTATAACAAAGTCCCCTGGTCGAGTATAACAAAGTCCCCTCATCGAGTTTAACAAAGGCCCCTCATCGAGTATAACAAAGTCCCCTGGTCGAGTATATCAAACTCCCCTGGTCGAGTATAACAATATCCCCTGATCGAGTATAACAAAGTCCCCTGATCGAGTATAACAAAGCCCCCTGATCGTGTATAACAAAGCCCCTCATCGAGTATAACAAAGTCCCCTGATCAAGTAAAACAAAGTCCCCTGAACGAGTATAACAAAGCCCCCCTCATAGAGTATAACAATGTCCTCTGATCGAGTATAGAAAGTCCCCTGATCGGGTATAACATAGGCCCCTGATCGAGTATAACAAAGTCCGCTGATCGAGTATAACAAAGTCCCCTGATCGAGTATAACAAAGAACCCTGGTCGAGTATAACAAAGTCCCCTCATGGAGTATAACAAAGGTCCGTGATCGAGTATAACAAAGGCCCCTGATCGAGTTTAACAAAGGCCCCTGATCGAGTATAACAAATTCTCTGGTCGAGTATAACAAAGGCCCCTCATCGAGTTTAACAAAGGCCCCTCATTGAGTATAACAAAGTCCCCTGGTCGAGTATAACAAACTCACCTGGTCGAGTATACCAAAGTCCCCTGATCGAGTATATCAAAATCCGCTGATCGAGTATAACAAAGTCCCCTGATCGAGTATAACTATGGCCCCTGATCGAGTTTAACAAAGGCCCCTGATCGAGTGTAAGAAAGTCCCCTGGTCGAGTATAACAAAGGTCCCTCATCGAGTTTAACAACGGCTCCTCATCGAGTATAACAAAGTCACCTGGTCGAGTATAACTAAACTCCCCTGGTCCGATATAACAAAAGAACCTGGTTAAGGTATAACAAAAGTCCCTGATAAAAGGTATAACAAAGGCCCTGATCAAAAGTATAACAAAAGGCCCCTCATCCGAGTATAACAAAGTCTCCTGATCGAGTATAACCGTCCGCTGATCGAGTATAACAAAGTCCCCTGATCGAGTATAACTATGGCCCCTGATCGAGTTTAACAAAGGCCCCTGATCGAGTGTAAGAAAGTCCCCTGGTCGAGTATAACAAAGGTCCTTCATCGAGTTTAACAAAGACTCCTCATCGAGTATAACAAAGTCACCTGGTCGAGTATAAGAAACTCCCCTGGTCATGTATAACAAAGAACCCTGGTTGAGTATAACAAAATCCCCTGATCGAGTATAACAAAGGCCCCTGATCGAGTATAACAAAGGCCCCTCATCAAGTATAACAAAGGCCCCTCATCAAGTATAACAAAGTCTCCTGATCGAGTATAACAAAATCCGCTGATCGAGTATAACAAAGTCCCCTGATCGAGTATAACTATGGCCCCTGATCGAGTCTAACAAAGGCCCCTGATCGAGTGTAACAAAGTCCCCTGGTCGAGCATAACAAAGGTCCCTCATCGAGTTTAGCAAAGGCCCCTCATCGAGTTTAACAAAGGCCCCTCATCGAATGTAACAAAGTCCCCTGGTCGAGTATATCAAACTCCCCTGGCCGAGTATAACAAACTCACCTGGTCGAGTATACCAAAGTCCCCTGATCGAGTATAACAAAGTCCCCTGATCGAGTATAACTATGGCCCCTGATCGAGTTTAACAAAGGCCCCTGATCTAGTGTAAGAAAGTCCCCTGGTCGAGTATAACAAAGGTCCCTCATCGAGTTTAACAAAGGCCCCTCAATCCTCATCGAGTATAACAAAGTCACCTGGTCGAGTATAAGAAACTCCCCTGGTCAAGTATAACAAAGAACCCTGGTTGAGTATAACAAAGTCCCCTGATCGAGTATAACAAAGGCCCCTAATCGAGTATAACAAAGGCCCCTCATCGAGTATTACAAAGTCTCCTGATCGAGTATAACAAAATCCGCTGATCGAGTATAACAAAGTCCCCTGATCGATTATAACTATCGCCCTTGATCGAGTTTAACAAAGGCCCCTGATCGAGTGTAAGAAAGTCCCCTGGTCGAGTATAACAAAGGTCCCTCATCGAGTTTAACAAAGGCCCCTCATCGAGTATAACAAAGTCACCTGGTCGAGAATAACAAACTCCCCTGGTCAAGTATAACAAAGAACCCTGATTGAGTAGAACAAAGTCTCCTGATCGAGTATAACAAAGGCCCCTGATCGAGTATAACAAAGGCCCCTCATCAAGTATAACAAAGTCTCCTGATCGAGTATAAAAAAATCCGCTGATCGAGTATAACAAAGTCCCCTGATCGAGTATAACTATGGCCCCTGATCGAGTTTAACAAAGGCCCCTGATCGAGTGTAACAAAGTCCCCTGGTCGAGTATAACAAAGGTCCCTCATCGAGTTTAACAAAGGCCCCTTATCGAGTATAACAAAGTCCCCTGGTCGAGTATAACAAACTCGCTGGTCAAGTATAACAAAGAACCCTGGTCGAGTATAACAAAGTCCCCTCATGGAGTATAACAAAGGTCCGTGATCGAGTATAACAAAGGCCCCTGATCGAGTTTAACAAAGGCCCCTGATCGAGTATAACAAAGTCCCTGGTCGACTATAACAAAGGCCCCTCATCGAGTTTAACAAAGGCCAATCATTGAGTATAACAAAGTCCCCTGGTCGAGTATAACAAACTCTCCTGGTCGAGTATACCAAAGTCCCCTGATCGAGTATAACAAAGTCCCCTGATCGAGTATAACTATGGCCCCTGATCGAGTTTGACAAAGGCCCCTGATCTAGTGTAAGAAAGTCCCCTGGTCCAGTATTACAAAGGTCCCTCATCGAGTTTAACAAAGGCCCCTCATCGAGTATAACAAAGTCACCTGGTCGAGTATAACAAACTCCCCTGGTCAAGTATAACAAAGAACCCTGGTTGAGTATAACAAAGTCCCCTGATCGAGTATAACAAAGGCCCCTGATCGAGTATAACAAAGGCCCCTCATCGAGTATAACAAAGTCACCTGATCGAGTATAACAAAATCCGCTGATCGAGTATAACAAAGTCCCCTGATCGAGTATAACTATCGCCCCTGATCGGGTTTAACAAAGGCCCCAGATCGAGTGTAAGAAAGTCCCCTGGTCGAGTATAACAAAGGTCCCTCATCGAGTTTAACAAAGGCCCCTCATCGAGTATAACAAAGTCACCTGGTCGAGTATAACAAACTCCCCTGGTCAAGTATAACAAAGAACCCTGGTTGAGTATAACAAAGTCCCCTGACTGAGTATAACAAAGGCCCCTGATCGAGTATAACAAAGGCCCCTCATCGAGTAAAACAAAGTCTCCTGATCGAGTATAACAAAATCCGCTGATCGAGTATAACAAAGTCCCCTACTCGAGTATAACTATGGCCCCTGATCGAGTTTAACAAAGGCCCCTGATCGAGTGTAACAAAGTCCCCTGGTCGAGTATAACAAAGGTCCCTCATCGAGTTTAACAAAGGCCCCTCATCGAGTATAACAAAGTCCCCTGGTCGAGTATAACAAACTCCCCTGGTCAAGTATAACAAAGAACCCTGGTTGAGTATAACACAGTCCCGTGATCGAGTATAACAAAGGCCCCTGATCGAGTATAACAAAGGCCCCTCATCGAGTATAATAAAGTCTCCTGATCGAGTATAACAAAGTCCGCTGATCGTGTATAACAAAGTCCCCTGATCGAGTATAACAAAGTCCCCTGATCGAGTATAACAAAGGCCCCTGATCAAGTTTAACAAAGGCCCCTGATCAAGTATAACAAAGATCCCTCATAGAGTTTAACAAAGGCCCGTCATCGAGTATAACAAAGTCTCCTGATCGAGTATAACAAAGTCCGCTGATCGAGTATAACAAAGTCCCCTCTATCGAGTATAACAAAGTCCCCTGATCGAGTATAACTAAGGCCCCTCATCAAGTTTAACAAAGGCCCCTGATCGAGTATAGGAAAGTCCCCTGGTCGAGTATAACAAACTCCCCTCGTCGATTATAACAAAGTTCCCTTATCGAGTATAACAAAGTTCCCTGATCGAGTATAACAAAGCCCCCTGATCGAGTATAACAAAGTCCCCTGATAGAGTATAACAAAGTCCCCTGATCGAGTATAACAATGGCCCCTGATCGAGTTTAACAAAGGCCCCTCATCGAGTATAACAAAGGCCCCTCATCGAGTTTAACAAAGGCCCCTCATCGAGTATAACAAAGTCCCCTGGTCGAGTATATCAAACTCCCCTGGTCGGGTATAACAATATCCCCTGATCGAGTATAACAAAGTCCCCTGATCGAGTATAATAAAGTCCGCTGATCGAGTATAACAAAGTCCCCTGATCGAGTATAACAAAGAACCCTGGTCGAGTATAACAAAGTCCCCTCATGGAGTATAAGAAAGGCCCGTGATCGAATATAATAAAGGCCCCTGATCGAGTATAACAACGTCCCCTGATCGAGTATAATAAAGTCCGCTGATCGAGTATAACAAAGTCCCCTGATCAAGTATAACAAAGTCCCCTGATCGAGTATAACAAAGGCCCCTGATCGAGTTTAACAAAGGCCCCTGATCGGGTATAACAAAGTCCCCTGGTCGAGTATAACAAAGGCCCCTCATCGAGTTTAACAAAGGCCCCTCATTGAGTATAACAAAGTCCCCTGGTCGAGTATAACAAACTCACTTGGTCGAGAATACCAAAGTCCCCTAATCGAGTATAACTATGGCCCCTGATCGAGTTTAACAAAGGCCCCTCATCGAGTATAACAAAGTCACCTGGTCGAGTATAACAAACTCCTCTGGTCAAGTATAACAAAGAACCCTGGTTGAGTATAACAAAGTCCCCTGTTCGAGTATAACAAAGGCCTCTGATCGAGTATAACAAAGGCCCCTCATCGGGTATAACAAAGTCTCCTGATCGAGTATAACAAAATCCGCTGATCAAGTATAACAAAGTCCCCTGATCGAGTATAACTATGGCCCCTGATCGAGTTTAACAAAGGCCCCTGATCGAGTGTAAGAAAGTCCCCTGGTCGAGTATAACAAAGGTCCCTCATCGAGTTTAACAAAGGCCCCTCATCGAGTATAACAAAGTCACCTGGTCGAGTATAACAAACTCCCCTGGTCAAGTATAACAAAGAACCCTGGTTGAGTATAACAAAGTCCCCTGATCGAGAATAACAAAGGCCCCTGATCGAGTATAACAAAGGCCCCTCATCGAGTATAACAAAGTCTCCTGATCGAGTATAACAAAATCTGCTGATCGAGTATAACAAAGTCCCCTGATCGAGTATAACTATGGCCCCTGATCGAGTTTAACAAAGGCCCTGATCGAGTGTAACAAAGTCCCCTGGTCGAGTATAACAAAGGTCCCTCATCGAGTTTAACAAAGGCCCCTCATCGAGTATAACAAAGTCACCTGGTCGAGTATAACAAACTCCCTGGTCAAGTATAACAAAGAACCCTGGTTGAGTATAACAAAGTCCCCTGATCGAGAATAACAAAGGCCCCTGATCGAGTATAACAAAGGCCCCTCATCGAGTATAACAAAGTCTCCTGATCGAGTATAACAACAAAGTCCCTGGTCGAGTATATATATAACAAATTTCTGGTCAAGCATAACTAAGAACCCTGCTGAGTATAACAAAGTCCCCTGATCGAGTATAACAAAGGCCCCTGATCGAGTATAACAACCTCCCCTGGTCAAGTATAACAAAGAACCCTGGTTGAGTATAACAAAGTCCCCTGATCGAGTATAACAAAGGCCCCTGATCGAGTATAACAAAGGCCCCTCATCGAGTATAACAAAGGCTCCTGATCGAGTATAACAAAGTCCGCTGATCGAGTATAACAAAGTCTCCTGATCGACTATAAGAAAGTCCACTGATCGAGTATAACAAAGTCCCCTCTATCGAGTATAACAAAGTCCCCTGATCGAGTATAACAAAGGCACCTCATCGAGTATAACAAAGTCCCCTGATAGAGTATAACAAAGTCCCCTGATCGAGTATAACAATGGCCCCTGATCGAGTTTAACAAAGGCCCCTAATCGAGTATAACAAAGTCCCCTGGTCGAGTATAACAAAAGCCCCTCATCGAGTTTAACAAAGGCCCATCATTGAGTATAACAAAGTCATTTGGTCGAGTATAACAAACTCACCTGGTCGAGTATAACAAAGTCCCCTGATCGAGTATAACAATGTCCCCTGATCGAGTATAACAATGGCCCCTGATCGAGTTTAACAAGGCCCCCGATCGAGTGTAACAAAGTCCCCTGGTCGAGTATAACAAAGGTCCCCATCGAAGCGAATAAAGGCCTCATCGAAAGTATAACAAAGTCCCCTGGTCGAGTATCAAACTCCCTGGTCAAGTATAGAAAGAACCTCTAAGCGAGTAACAAAGTCCCCTGATCGAGTATAAATAAAGGCCTCATCGAGTATGCAATAAAGGCCCTCATCGTAGTATATAACAAAGTCTCCTGATCGGCGGCAACAAAGTCCGCTGATCGTGTATAAATAGTCCCTGATCGAGTATAAGGCAACAAAGTCGCCTGATCGAGTATAACAAAGGCCCCTGACTGCTTAACAAAGTGCCCTTGAGCGAAAGATATAGCAAAGTCCCCTCGGTCGAGTATAACAAACTCCTGGTCGACATTATAACAAAGTCCCTGATCGAAAGTATAAATAAACCCCTGATCGAGAGAGCAACAACAAAGTCCCTGAACGATTATAACAAAGTCCCCTGGTCGAGTATAACAAAGGTCCCTCATAGAGTTTAACAAAGGCCCGTCATCGAGTATAACAAAGTCTCCTGATCGAGTATAACAAAGTCCCCTGATCGAGTATAACAAAGTCCCCTGATCGAGTATAACAAAGGCCCCTGATCGAGTATAACAAAGGCCCCTCATCGAGTATAACAAAGTCTCCTGATCGAGTATAACAAAGTTCCCTGATCGAGTATAACAAAGTCCCCTGATCGAGTATAACAAAGTTCCCTGATCGAGTATAACAAAGCCAGCTCATAGCGTATAACAATGTCCCCTGATCGAGTATAGCAAAGTCCCCTCATCGGGTATAACAAAGAACCCTGGTCGAGTATAACAAAGTCCCCTGATGGAGTATAACAAAGGCCCCTGATCGAGTATAACAAAGGCCCCTGATCGGGTATAACAACGTCCCTGATCGAGTGTAACAAAGTCAGCTGATCGAGTATATCAAAGTCCCCTGATCGAGTATATAAATAAAGTCCCCTGATCGGTATAACAAAGTCCCTGGCTCATATAACAAACTCGCCTGGTCGATTATAACAAAGCCCCCTCATCGAGTATAACAAAGTCACCTGATCGAGTATAACAAAGTCCACTAATCTAGTATAACAAATTCCCCTGATAGAGTATAACAAAGTCCCCTCATCGAGCATAACAAAGGCCCCTGATCGAGTATAACAAAGTCCCCTGATTGTGTATAACAAAGTCCCCTGATCAATTATAACAAAGGCCCCTGATCGAGTATAACAAAATCCCCTGATCGAGTATATACAAAGTCCCCTGGTTGAGGTATATAAATAAACTGGTTTATCGATGGCAACAAAGTCCCTGATCGAAAGTATATAACAACAAAGTCCCCTGATCAGCTTCTGAACGATTATTAAAGCCCTTGTCGAGATAACAAAGGTCCCTAATTTATATAAACAAAGGTCCTCATTGAGTATAAGAAAGTCTCCTGATCGAGTATAACAAAGTCCGCTGATCGAGTATAACAAAGTCCCCTGATCGAGTATAACAAAGTCCCTGATCGAGTATAACAAAGGCCCCTGATCAAGTTTAACAAAGTCCCCTCTATCGAGGATAACAAAGTCCCCTGATCGAGTATAACAAAGTCCCCTGATCAAGTTTAACAAAGGCCCCTGATCGAGTATAGGAAAGTCCCCAGGTCGAGTATAACAAACTCCTCTGGTCGATTATAACAAAGTCCCCTGATCGAGTATAACAAAGTTCCCTGATCGAGTATAACAAAGCCCCCTGATCGAGTATAACAAAGTCGCCTGATAGAGTATAACAAAGTCCCCTGATCGAGTATAACAATGGCCCCTCATCGAGATTAACAAGGGCCCCTAATCGGGTATAACAAAGTCCTCTGGTCGAGTATAATAAAGGCCCCTCATCGAGTTTAACAAAGGCCCCTCATCGAGTATAACAAAGTCCCCTGGTCGAGTATATCAAACTCCCCTGGTCGAGTATAACAATATCCCCTGATCGAGTATAACAAAGTCCCCTGATCGAGTATAACAAAGTCCCATAAACGAATATAACAAAGGCCCCTGATCAAGTATAACAAAGCCCCCTGATCGTGTATAACAAAGCCCCCTCATCGAGTATAACAAAGTCCCCTGATCAAGTAAAACAAAGTCCCCTGAACGAGTATAACAAAGCCCCCCTCATAGAGTATAACAATGTCCCCTGATTGAGTATAGAAAGTCCCCTGATCGGGTATAACAAAGGCCCCTGATCGAGTATAACAAAGTCCGCTGATCGAGTATAACAAAGTCCCCTGATCGAGTATATAACAAAGAAACCCTGGTCAGAGAGTATAACAAAGTCCCTCATGTGGAGTATAAAGGCCCTGATCGAGTATAACAAAGGCCCCTGATCGAGTATAACAACGTCCCTGATCGAGTATAACAAAGTCCGATGATCGAGTATAACAAAGTCCCCTGTTCGAGTAAAACAAAGTCCCCTGATCGAGAATAACAAAGGCCCCTCATCGAGTTTAACAAAGGCCCCTCATCGAGTATAACAAAGTCCCCTGGTCGAGTATAACAAAGGCCCCTCATCGAGTATAACAAAGGCCCCTCATTGAGTATAACAAAGTCCCCTGGTCGAGTATAACAAACTCAC
>NW_024752217.1:0-2500 GCF_018991925.1 Homarus americanus
GCATTTGGCTAGTTGTCACTCTGAGATATATATGTATTTCCCCCTGACCATGGTGTCCCACCTGGAAGTGCTCATTTTGTGGTTTTTTGTGTTTTTAAGTGGCCTTAACCTAAATTGCTTAAAACTAATAGATTGTCATCAGTGACTTGCAGGGAACGATGTGGATTGTGTATGAGAGAGATTCCCGGGTTGTCCAGAGCTACATATCTCGCAACATACATGACAGTTTCCCCACCACCCCCCCGGTATTTGTACTTACGGCTAATATCAATGAAAAGATATCGCCTGCCGGGGTCAACGGGCCAGCACAAGCCGACCCACCTTTTCCGAATTGATGGTAAGAAATATCTAGCCTATAACAAGAGGTGCAGTGAATATATGTGCAGAAAGGAAAGAGCAGGAAGGATTGAAAATTTTTTTGGTCGAGCACCTTCAAGTGGGACAACAGGGACAGAGGTCCGTCCCGGAGGCTGCAGCCCCCCGGTGGGCAGAGTTCTTTGGCAAGGTTGGGTGTTACTGCCTTGCTTTCAGTATGGCGGACGCCCCCAGTGCAAGGGCTGGGTTGCGTCGATCAGCTTGTGGCGGTTTTCAAATAGCCTACTTCCGATTAGAATGGCACCCGTGGAGGGTCCCCCCAGGTCCTTGATGTTAACTGGGGTGGATTGTCCTCATCTTAAGATGGAAGAAGTGCCATTCTTGGAGGATCCCTCCAGTTTTTGTGGTGTTGACTGGAGGGATGGTCCTCGTCTTGTAATCGGGGGGGTCCACCGGGTCCTTGTGTTCGCCGGCAGGTTGGTCCCCATCTTTTGTTTCCTACTGATTACGTTAGTTGGTCGGCTGCACTCTGAGAGTCCGTAGTATCTTAATGGATCCCTCAATGGCCATGCTGGTGAGGATACCGATGCCACGGCCTCTGATACCCATTTTCCCAAGCAGTTTCGCGGTGGCTGTTCGAATGCCACCCCGTGCGCCAATGGCAGCGCCCAGGAAAGCAATATCTCCGACGGGGGTCGCTAGTTCCCGTCTGGTGATGTACCTCCTTACGTCTGCTTCGTACGCCCTGTACTTGTCGGCTTTGAACTGCTCGGCTCTGTGGAGAGCGTATTTGTCGCTCTCGTAGGGTATGCAGAGGTCGAGCACCGAGTACCGGCCATTTTTCTGTAATAGCAGGTCAGGCTTGACGAATGTGTGCCCGGTTGGTATGTGGGGCTCCATTTGTACATCATAGTTCTCTCTCTCGAGCCACTGGCTGAGTTTCCTGAGGATAGCATCGTGTCTGATTACCCTGTGGTTTTGGGCAGCTTGGCAGGACTGCAGTAGGTGCATTAAGTCTTCCTGCCCTTCTCCACAGCGGCGGCACGTCAGTCTAGCTAGCTCCTCATTCGGCACCCGGCCAATGGCTCTCGAGACTCGGCATGAGACGGACTGGGACCGGAGTCGTAACAGATCAATTGGTTTCCTTCCTGGTCCGAGATCGTTTTTAAGGATCCCGTTGCAGGCCTGCTTTCCATAGAAGTTCTCTGCACCCCTGCCACTCCAGGAGCGGCTCCACTCGTCCCTCATCTTCTCCACAGTCTCCTTCTTCATCCGCCGCGTAGACTCGGCGCTGATGTGCTCTACCCCGAAGTGCCTCGCCATTGCTGTCACCTCCTTCCCCCAGAGTCCATCCGCTGCTATGAGTCGAACGGCCGGGTCACTGGAGGTCCTAAGGCGGTGGAGCAATCCCATTTTCATGCGGGTGATACTCTCTAGTAAGCGGGGCACTCCCAATCCTCCATCTTTCAGGGGCAGGCCAGTGAGGGATTTGTGGAGAGTATGGGGAAGGTGGAACCACTTCCTCACGTGTACGTTGATCTTCTTGTCCAGGTATCGCAGCAGATTGAGGGAGCTCGAGCCTTTCACGTACTTGTACTGCAGCTTGGGGATGACGTGTTGCCGCAGTAGTCTGAGTTTTTGCAGGGGTTTCAGAGCGCTTCCTCCTATCCTATTCATGATGGTAACTAGCTTGTCTCTTTCCAAGTTGATCTGTCGCCCCGGTCTCTCTAGCCCAGAGGGGCCTACTTGTAGTCCGAGATACTTGACGTACTGGTCAGGTTGAATACTAGGGAGGAGAGTCGCTCGGCCGGTGTCCGGGTTTCTTAAAGAGAAGATGTTCTCGGTCACTACGCGGAGTCTCCTCCCATTCCTCCCTCCAGCCGATAGTTCTAGGCTCACTGTGGCGCACTTTGCCGGTTGTGCGGCCAGACCTCTCGCTTGTAGGAAGTCGTCTAGCCTGGCCAAGTTCCTCGCCATACCCAGTCTGGATTCGGAGATCACCACCAGGTCATCTGCAAAGCCGGTCACCACAACGCTGGTGTTCTCGTTGAGATGATAACCGGCCGCTGGTTCTAATGATGCCAGGAATTCATCCACCACCGCACAAAAGAGGAAAGGGGAGAGTGGACACCCCTGCTTGACTCCTCTGGTGATGGGTATAGCCTCCGATTCCGCGCCTTCGACA
>NW_024752218.1:0-5372 GCF_018991925.1 Homarus americanus
CGAATACAGGTACATAGCAGGACAGATACAGGTACCTTGGAACGAATACAAGAGTACACGCATAACAGGGTAGATACAAGTACACTTAACAGGACAGATACAAGTACACTTAACAGGACAGATGCAAGTACACTTAACAGGACAGATGCAATTACACTTAACAGGACAGATACAAGTACACTTAACAGGACAGATACGAGTACACTTAAGAGGACAGATACAAGTACACTTAACAGGACAGATCCAAGTACACTTAACAGGACAGATACGAGTACACTTAAGAGGACAGATACAAGTACGCTTAACAGGACAGATACAAGTGCACTTAACAGGACAGATACAAGTACACTTAACAGGACAGATACTGGGTACATAACAGGACAGATACAAGTACACTTAATCGGGCAGATACAGGTACACTTAACAGGACAGATGCAAGTACACTTAACAGGACAGATACAAGTACACTTAACAGGACAGATACAGGTACACTTAACAGGACAGATACAGGTACACTTAACAGGACAGATACAGGTACACTTAACAGGACAAATACAAGTACACTTAACAGGGTAGATACAGGTACACTTAACAGGACAGATACAAGTACACTTAACAGGGCAGATACAGGTACACTTAACAGGGCAGATACAGGTACACTTAACAAGACAGATACAAGTACACTTAACAGGGCAGATACAGGTACACTTAACAAGACAGATACAAGTACACTTAACAGGACAGATACAAGTACACTTACAGGACAGATACAGGTACACTTAACAGGACAGATACAGGTACACTTAACAGGGCAGATACAAGTACACTTAACAGGGCAGATACGGGTACACTTAACAGGGCAGATACAAGTACACTTAACAGGACAGATACAAGTACACTTAACAGGGCAGATATAAGTACACTTAACAGGGCAGATACAAGTACACTTAACAGGGCAGATACAAGTACACTTAACAGGGCAGATACAAGTACATTTAACAGGACAGATACAAGTACACTTAACAGGGCAGATACTGGTACACTTAACAGGACAGATGCAAGTACACTTAACAGGACAGATATAAGTACGCTTAACAGGACAGATACAAGTACACTTAACAGGACAGATACAAGTACACTTAACAGGACAGATACAAGTACACTTAACAGGACAGATACAGGTACACTTAAGAGGACAGATACAAGTACACTTAACAAGACAGATACAAGTACACTTAACAGGACAGATACAAGTACACTTAACAGGACAGATACAAGTACACTTAACAGGACAGATACAGGTACACTTAACAAGACAGATACAAGTACACTTAACAAGACAGATACAGGTTACACTTAACAGGACAGATACAAGTACACTTAACAGGACAGATACAGGTACACTTAACAGGACAAATACAAGTACACTTAACAGGGTAGATACAGGTACACTTAACAGGACAGATACAAGTATACTTAACAGGGCAGATACAGGTACACTTAACAGGGCAGATACAGGTACACTTAACAAGACAGATACAAGTACACTTAACAGGGCAGATACAGGTACACTTAACAAGACAGATACAAGTACACTTAACAGGACAGATACAAGTACACTTAACAGACAGATATATGTACACTTAACAGCAGTATAAGCAGGTACACTTAACTGGACAGATACAAGTACACTTAATGTGGTAGATACAGGTACACTTAACAGGACAGATACAAGTACTTTAACAGGACAGATACAAGTACACTTAACAGGACAGATACAAGTACACTTAACAGACAGATACAGGCACACTTAACAAAGAAAGATACAGGTACACTTAACAGGACAGATACAAGCACACTTACAGGACAGATACAAGTACACTTAACACGGCAGATACAAGTACACTTACAGGACAGATACAGGTACACATAACAGGACAGATACAAGTACACTTACAGGACAGATACAGGTACACTTAACAGGACAGATACAGGTACACTTAACAGGACAGATACAGGTACACTTAACAGGACAGATACAGGAACACTTAACAAGAAAGATACAGGTACACTTAACAGGACAGATACAAGCACACTTACAGGACAGATACAAGTACACTTAACACGGCAGATACAAGTACACTTAATAACAGGGACAGATATAGGTACACTTAACACTACAGATACAAGTACACTTAACAGGGACAGGATACAAGTCCACTTAAGATGACAGATAAGCAGGCATACTTAACAAGACAGATACAAGTACACTCTAATAGGACAGATGCAAGTACACTTAACAGGAGATAAGGCACACTTAACAGGGTAGATATAGGCTAATTGGTGACAGATACAAGTACACTTAACAGGATAGATGCAATTACACTTAACAGGACAGATACAAGTACACTTAACAGGACAGATACGAGTACACTTAAGAGGACAGATACAAGTACACTTAACAGGACAGATACAAGTACACTTAACAGGACAGATACAAGTACACTTAACAGGACAGATACGAGTACACTTAAGAGGACAGATACGAGTACACTTAAGAGGACAGATACAAGTACACTTAACAGGGCAGATACGAGTACACTTAAGAGGACAGATACAAGTACACTTAAGAGGACAGATACAAGTACACTTAACAGGACAGATACGAGTACACTTAAGAGGACAGATACGAGTACACTTAAGAGGACAGATACAAGTACACTTAACTGGACAGATACGAGTACACTTAAGAGGACAGATACAAGTGCAATTAAGAGGACAGATACAAGTACACTTAACAGGACAGATACAAGTACACTTAACAGGACAGATACGAGTACACTTAAGAGGACAGATACAAGTACACTCTATTAGGCCGATATACACACTTAACAGGGCAGATACGAGTACACTTAAGAGGACAGATACAAGTACACTTAACAGGACAGAGATGAGTACAATTAAGAGACAGATACAAGTACACGTAAGAGGACAGATACAAGTACACTTAACAGGACAGATACAAGTACAATTCTAATATATTAAGATACGAGTACACTAAGAGACAGATACAAGTACACTTAACAGGACAGATACAAGTACACTTAAGAGGACAGATACAAGTACACTTAACAGGACAGATACGAGTACACTTAAGAGGACAGATACAAGTACACTTAACAGGACAGATACAAGTACACTTAACAGGACAGATGCAATTACACTTAACAGGACAGATACAAGTACACTTAACAGGACAGATACGAGTACACTTAAGAGGACAGATACAAGTACACTTAAGAGGACAGATACAAGTACACTTAACAGGACAGATACAAGTACACTTAACAGGACAGATACGAGTACACTTAAGAGGACAGATACAAGTACACTTAACAGGTCAGATACAAGTACACTTTGAATCCTGAGCATGTTTATACTTTAAGAGACTACTGGACAGCCACTGGTCAAACTGGGAAATAAATCAAATGAATTGCCTTATAAGTCCGGGTAATTATAATTACCTATGTTGCTCTACTGTATAGGCGGCGGGAACATGTAATGGTCTAGTGAGTTTTGTTTGGTACCTGTTGTTAATGATTTCTCTCTTCTCTTCTCAATGGTATTACACGTATTCAGTTATACAGTAATAACAGTCGACGTCAGCTGTTCTCCGCCATTGTCCGCGTGACGTCACTGCCTCGTGTGAGAATAATTATTGTAATCACAGTTCCGGAAGAGTCCATAACTCGGCACGTCACTTAACTGGTTCTGTAGTTAGGGTTTTTTATATGATATCTCCGGCAAACGGTTTAGTTCATATATCCGGCAAATGTTTTAGTTCATATATCCGGCAAATGTTTTAGTTCATATATCCGGCAAATGTTTTAGTTCATATATCCGGCAGACGGTTTAGTATATATATCCGGCAAACGTTTTAGTTCATATATCCGGCAAATGTTTTCGTTCATATATCCGGCAAATATTTTAGTTCATATATCCGGCAAATGTTTTAGTTCATATATCCGGCAAAAGTTTTAGTTCATATATCCGGCACATGTTTTAGTTCATATATCCGGCAAACGGTTTAGTTCATATATCCAGCAAACGTTTTAGTTCATATATCCGGCAAATGTTTTAGTTCATATATCCGGCAAATGTTTTAGTTCATATATCCGGCAAATATTTTAGTTCATATATCCGGCAAATATTTTAGTTCATATATCCGGCAAATGTTTTAGTTCATATATCCGGCAGACGGTTTAGTTCATATATCCGACAAACGTTTTAGTTCATATATCCGGCAAATGTTTTAGTTCATATATCCGGCAAATGTTTTAGTTCATATATCCGGCAAATGTTTTAGTTCATATATCCGGCAAATGTTTTAGTTCATATATCCGGCAAACATATTAGTTCATATCTCCGGCAAATGTTTTAGTTCATATATCCGGCAAACTTTTTAGTTCATATATCCGGCAAATGTTTTAGTTCATATATCCGGCAAATGTTTTAGTTCATATATCCGGCAAACGTTTTAGTTCATATATCCGGCAAACGTTTTAGTTCATATATCCGGCAAATGTATTAGTTCATATATCCGGCAAATGTTTTAGTTCATATATCCGGCAGACGGTTTAGTCTATATATCCGGCAAACGTTTTAGTCTGTTATATCTGGCAAATGTTTTAGTTCATATATCCGGCAAATGTTTTAGTTCATATATCCGGCAGACGGTTTAGTTTATATATCCGGCAAACGTTTTAGTTCATATATCCGGCAAATGTTTTCGTTCATATATCCGGCAAATATTTTAGTTCATATATCCGGCAAATGTTTTAGTTCATATATCCGGCAAATATTTCAGTTCATATATCCGGCAGACGGTTTAGTTCATATATCCGGCAAACTTTTTAGTTCTGGTATACGTTACGTATTTTTTTCATTTTTATTAATACCTTTACATGATGATGATGATGAATGGTGATAATGACGGTGATGATGATGACCTTTAAATATGATAACGACTTAACTTTAACTGTAATAATAACATATAAATACTGGTTTAAAAATAATATAATTAGTCAGCAGTAAATTTAACACCACTGACCCAAGCTTACATAAACACACCTGATTTACCAATTTGTTAAGTTCACAATAAATGGGTATTTTACACTCCAAAGTTTATAGCCAATTACGTTTTAATGAATTATTGCATTTTTGTGTGTCAAAGGCGACCGTGCGTCTGGCGAAGGAGTTTTATGACTGTGAGGAGAAGGCCAAACGCTGCTCATTACCAGTACTGGCAGTGTGTTTTATTGTAGACCCCTGACTGTGCCTTGGGTGCACCGACGACACCAGCCGATCACACA
>NW_024752219.1:0-19294 GCF_018991925.1 Homarus americanus
TAGATAGCCATGGAAAGTTGGTTATCTAACCAACTTTCCCGGAAAGTAGATATTTTCCCATTTTTATGAGATACAAATTTGTCATGATACATCTATATTTTCGGCAAATTCTGGTTATCTAACCAACTTTCCCGGAAAGTCGATATTTCCTATTTTTATGATACAAATTTCCCGTTTTTCTAAGAGGATAATCTATTTTCGAAACAGATTTTTCCCATTTTATGGATACAAATTTCCAGTTTATGATATCTATTTTCGCGGGCAATTCCATATCTAAATCAACTTCCCGGTGCAGATATTTCCCATTTTTTTTTTTTTTATGATACAAATTTCCTGTTTTCTATTTTCGAAAAGTTATCAAAGAAACTTCGCTGAAAGTAGATATTTCCCATTTTTTATGATGCAAATTTCCTGCTTTATGATAATTCCATTTTCAGGCAAATTTATCTAACCAACTTCTCCCGCGGAAAGTAGAGGATATTATTTCCCCATTTTTAGATACAAATTTCTGCCTTTCTATGATAATCTACTCGCAAAATTAGGTATGGCTTCGAAAAAATACGAAGGCGATAAGATCTATTTTCCCAAAAGTCGATAATCTACTTTCCGAAAATTAGAAAATCTATCTACTTTTTGGGAAGTAGATAACCAACTTTCCCGCGGAAAGTAGATATATTTTCCCATTTTTATGATACAAATTTCTTCGTTTCTATTGATATTCATTTTCGAAAGTTGTTATTCAACCAACTCTTCCTGAGTCGATATTTCCCATTTTTTATGATACAAATTTCCCGTTTATGATAATCTATTTTCGAAAGTTATATTCAAGAAACCAGGAAAGTAAGTAGATATTTCCTATTTTTATGAGATACAAATTTCCTGTTTTCCATGATAATCTATTTTCGGGAAAGTTGGTCTAAGAAACTTTCGCGGTAGATATTTCCCATTTTTATGATACAAATTTCCCAAGGTTTCTATGATAAACTATTTTCGGGAAAGTTGGTTATCTAACCAACTGCGAAAGTCAGATATTTCCTCACGTATTTTTATGATACAAATTTCCGTTTTCTATGATAAATCATTTTCGAAAGTTGGTTATCTAAGAAACTTTCGTGGAAAAAAGTAGATATATATCGCATTTTTATATGATACAAATTTCCTGCTTCTATGATAATCTATTTCGGCAAAATGGGTTATCTAACCAACTTTCCCGGAAAGATTTCCATTTTTGATACAAATTTCCTACTATGATAATCTACTTCCAAAATTAGGTATATTATTTCCCGAAAATACGAAAATCTATTCCCAAAAAGTCGGAAATCTACTTTCCGAAAATTAGAATCTAAGACCACTTTTCGGGGAAGTAGATAACCAACTTTCCTCTCAAGTAGATATTTCCCCATTTTTATGATACAAATTTCGTTTTCTATGATAATTCATTTCGGGAAAGCTGCATATCTAACCAACTTTCCCGGAAAGTCACTGATTGCATTTTTATGATACAAATTTCCGTTTCAGATATTCCATACGGTGTTGGTTATCTGCTAAGAAACTCGCGGGTAGAGAGATATTTCCCATTTTTTATGATACAAATTTCCTGCTTAAGATAATCTATTTTCGGCAAATTTATTATCTAACCAACTTTCCCGGAAAGTAGAGATATTTCATTTTTGGCGATACAAATTTCTGTTTCTATTTTCGAAAGTTAATATCAAAGAAACTTTCTAGATATTTTCCCATTTTTTACAGATGCAATTTCCCTGTTTTCTATGATAATCTATTTTCAGCAAATTTGGTTATCTAACCAACTTTCTCTTATAGATATTTCCCAATTTTATGATACAATTTCATGTTTTCAAGTGATAATCTACTTCCCAAAACGTTCAGTAATATTTCCCCCGAAATACGAAGATCTTACTTTCCCAAAAAGTCGATAATCTACTTTCCCGAAAATAGCATCTATCTACTTTTGTAGATAACCAACTTTCCCGGTAGATATTTCCCATTTTTATGATAAATTTCGTTTTCTATGATACCTATTTTCGGTTATTCAACCAACTTTCCCGGAAAGTCGATATTTCCCATTTTTATGATACAAATTTGCCTTCTATGATAATCTATTTTCGAAAGTTATATCTAAGAAATCTTCGCGATAGATATTTCATTTTTATGATACACAAATTTCCGTTTTCTATGATAATCTATTATTTTCGGGAAAGTTATCTAAGAAACTTTCGCGAAAGTAGATATTTCATTTTTATGATACAAATTTCCTGTTTTGATAAACTATTTCTCGGGAAAGTTGGTTATCTAAACTTTCGCGGAAAGCAGAGATTTCCCATTTTTATGATACAAATTTCCGTTTCTATGATACACCATCACTTCCCCAAAATTAGTAATATTTCGAAAATAGAAAAATCTATCTCCCAAAACAGATAATTCATTTTCCCGAAAAATATAATCTATCTACTTTTCGGCAGATAACCAACTTTCCCGAGAAAAGTAGATATTTCATTTTTTATGATACAAATTTCCTGGGTTTTCCAAGTGATAATCTATTTTCGGGAAAGTTATTATCTAAGAAAACTTTCGCAGCAGTAGAGATATTTCCTATTTTTTATGATACAAATTTCCTGTTTCTATGATAATCTATTTCGGCAATTTGTTATTCAACCAACTTTCCCGGAAAGTAGATATTTCATTTTTGCGACACAAATTTTTCTATGATAATCTACTTCCAAAATTAGGTAATATTTCCCTCGAAAATACGAAAAGTGCAAAAATTCACTTTCCCAAAAGTCGATAATCTACTTTCCGAAAATTAGAAAATCTATTTACTTTCGGGGAAGTGAACTAACTTCCTGTGAAAGTAGATATTTCCCATTTTTATGATACAATTCTCTGTTTTCTATGATATTCCATTTTCGGGAAAGTTGGTCTAACCAACTTTCCCCGGAAAGTCAATGATATTTCCCCATTTTTATGATACAAATTTCCTGTTTATGAAAAAATCTATTTGCGGAAAAAAAGTTGGTTATCTAAGAAACTTCGTGAAAGTAGATATTCTCATTTTTTACAAATTTCTGTTTTATGTGAGTAATCTATTTTCGGCAATCTCCACATTCAACCAACTCTTCCCGGAAAGCAGATATTTCCCATTTTATACAAATTTCCTGTTTCTATAGATAATCTACTTCCCAAAATTAGGGGTAATATTTCGAAAATACGAAAATCTACTTTCCTAAAGTCGATAACTACTTTTCCCGAAAAATTGCACCCATTCATTTTCGGGGAAGTAGATAACCAACTTTCCCGGAAGTAGATATTTCCATTTTTGTGATACAAATTTCGTTTTATGATAACGTGACATATTTTTGTTGGTTATCTAAGAAACTTTTGCGGAAAGTAGATATTTCTATTTTATGATACAAATTTCCGTTTTCTATGATAATCTATATTTTCTCGAGTATCTAAGAAACTTTCGCGGAAAGTAGATATTTCCCATTTGTTGTGAGATACAATTTCCTGTTTCTATGATAAATCCATTTCGAAAGTTATTAATCTAACCAACTTTCGCGGAAAGTTTATTTCCCCATTTTTTATGATAAATTTCCGTTTCTATGATATTCATTTTCGAGAAAGTTGGAGTCTAAGAAACTTTCGCGGAAAGTATATATTTCATTTTTATGATATACAAATTTCCCGTTTCTATATGATATAATCTACTTCCCAAAATTAGGCATATTTCCCCGAAAATACGGAGAAATCTACTTTCCCAAAAGTCGATAATTCATTTCTTTCCCGAAATTGGAAAAATCTATCTACTTTCGGGAAGTAGATAACCAACTTTCCCGGAAAGTAGATATTTCCCATTTTTATGATACAAATTTCCCAAGGTTTTCCATGATAATCTATTTTCGAAAGTTGGTTATCTAAGAAACTTTCGCGAGTAGATATTTCCCATTTTTATGATAAATTTCCGTTTTCTATGATATCTATTTTCGCAAATTTGGTTATCTAAATCCACAACTTTCCCGGAAAGTAGATATTTCCCATTTTATGACACACACAAATTTCCGTTTTCTATGATAATCTACTTCCAAAAAATTAGGTAATATTTCCCATGAAATACGAAAAAATCTATTTCCCAAAAAAGTCGATAATCTACTTTCCGAAAATTGTAGCAATCTATTTACTTTTCGCGGAAGTAGATAAATCAACTTTCTGAAAGTAGATATTTCCCATTTTTTATGATACAAATTTCGTTCTATTTTCGGTGTTATTATTCAACCAACTTTCCCGGAAAGTCGATATTTCCCATTTTTATGATACACAAATTGCTTTGCAGGAAATCTATTTGCGGGAAAGTTTATCTAAGAAAACTTCGTGAGAAAGTAGATATTTCCCATTTTTATGAGATACAAATTTCCTGTTTTCTATGATAATCTATTTTCGGCAAATCTTGGTTATCTAATTCAATTTTTGGAAAGTAGATATTTCCCATTTTTTTTATACAAATTTCCCGTTTTCATGATAATCACATTTCCCAAAATTAGTAATATTTCCGAAAATAATACGTAGAAAATCTACTTTCCCAAAAAGTCGATAATTCATTTTGTACCATTGAAAATTCACCCATTCATTTTTCGGGAAGTAGATAACCAACTTTTCTCCTGGAAAGCAGATATTACTCATTTTTATGATACAAATTTCGTTTCTATGATATATATTTTTCGGCAAATTTAGTTATCTAACCAACTTTCCTGGAGAGTCGATGTTTCCTCGCATTTTATGATACAAATTTCTATGATAATCTATTTTCGCGAAAGTTGGTTATCTAAGAAACTTTCGTGAAAGTAGATATTTCCCATTTTTTATGATACAAATTTCCCGGTTTCTATGATAAATCTATTTTCGAAAGTTGGTTGTTCCAAGAAACTTTCGCGGAAAAAGTAGATATTTCCCATTTTTTATGATACAAATTTCTGTTTTCATATGATATAATCTATTTTCGGCAAATTTGGTTATCTAACCAACTTTCCCGGAAAGTAGATATTTCCATTTTTTACAGATACAAATTTCCTGCTTTATGATAATCTACTTCCCCCAAAATTAGGTAATATTTCCGAAAAAAATACGAAAAATCTATCACTCCCAATAAGTCGAGATAATCTACTTTCCCGAAAATTAGAAAATCTATCTACTTTTCGGGGAAGTAGATAACCAACTTTCCCGGAAAGTATTTCATTTTTAGATACAAATTTCGTTTTGGTGATATATTTTCGGGAAAGTTTAATATCAAACTCAACTTTCCCGGAAAGTCGATATTTCCCATTTTTATGATACAAATTTCTTGCTTTGGCGATAATCTATTGTCGGAAGGTTATTATTCACAGAAAATATCGCGGAAAGTAGAGATATATTTCCCATTTTTGGTGATACAAATTTCCCGTTTCTATGATATTCATATTTTCGGCAATTTGGTTACCCAATCAACTTCTCTCCTGAAAGTCGATATATTTCACATTTTTTATGATACAAATATCCTGTTTTCTATGATAACTATTTTCGGAAAGTTGGTTATCTAAGAAACTTTCGCGGAAAAAGTAGATTTTCCATTTTTTATGATACAAATTTGTAGTTTTCTATGAAAGGTCTATTTCGGCAAATTTGGTTATCTAACCAACTTCCCGGAAAGTAGATATTTCCCCATTTTATGATACAAATTTCTGTTTTCATTTTCGGGAAAGTTACATTAAAGAAACTTTCGCTGAAAGTAGATATTATTTCCATTTTATGCGATGCAAATTTCCCGTTTTCTATGATAATCCATTTTCAGCAATTTATATTCCAATCAACTTTCCCGGAAAGTTATTTCCCATTTTTGCGATACAAATTTCCCGTTTTCTATGATAATCTACTTCCAAAATTAGGTAATATTTTCGAAAAATACTTAGAAGATCTACTCTCCCAAAAAAGTCGATAATCTACTTTCCCGAAAATTAGAAAATCTATTCATACTTTTGGGAAGTAGATAACTAATCAACTTTCCCGGAACGTAGATATATTTCCCATTTTTATGTAGATACAAATTTATCGTTTTCATGATAATCTATTTTCTCGGGAATGTTGGTTATCTAACCAACTCTTCCCGGAAAGTCGATATTTCCCATTTTTATGATACAAATTTCCGTTTTCTATGATAATCTATTTTCAGAGAGTTATATTCAAGAAACTTCTCAAGGAAAGTAGATATTTCCATTTTTTATGAGATACAAATTTCCCGTTTTCTATGATAATTCATTTTCGTTGGTTATCTAAGAAACTTTCTGAAAGTGGTAGATATTCTTATGATACAAATTTCCTGCTTATGAAAAATCTACTTCCAAAATTGCAGGTATGATATTTCGAAAATAAATATTTAGAAAATCTATGTTCCCAAAAAGTTTGGAAATCTACTTCTTCCTTGTAATTAGGTAATCTATATTCACTTTCGGGGAAGTAGATAACCAACTTTCCCGGCAAGTAGAGATATTTCCATTTTTTATGAGATGTATGTTCTTCGTTTTCTATGATATCATTTTCGGGAAAGCTGGTTATCTAACTAACTTCTTTCCCGGAAAGTCGATATTTCCCATTTTTATGATACAAATTTCCTGTTTCTATGATAATCTATTTTCGAAAGTTGGTTATCTAAGAACTTTCGCGTGAAAGTAGATATTTCCGCATTTTTATGATACAAATTTCCTGCTTATGATAATCTATTTTCGGAAAGTTGGTTATTCAAGAAACTTTCGCGGAGTCGTAGATATTTCCCATTTTTTATGATACAAATTTCCCGTTTTATGATAATCTATTTTGAAATTTGGTTATCTATCCAACTTTCCCGAAAGTTATATTTCCCATTTTTATGATACAACTTCCTGGTTTTCTATGATAATCTACTTCCCAAATTAGGTATTATTTCCCTGAAATACGCCGAAAATCTACTTTTCCCGAAAATTGAGTGCAAATATATCTACATTTTTCGAAGTAGATAACCAATCCTTCTCCCGAAAGATATATTCTATTTGTATATGATACAAATTTCGTTTTCTATGATAATGATTTTCGAAAGTTGGTTATTCAACCAACTTTCCCGGAAAGTCGATATTTCCCATTTTTATGATACAAATTTCCCAAGGTTTTGCGATAATCTATTTTCGCGAAAGTTGGTTATCTAAGAAACTATCGCGGAAAGTAGATATTTCCCCATTTTATGATGGCCAATTTCGTTTTCTATGATAATCTATTTTCGGAAAATTTGGTTATCCAACCAACTTTCCACCGAAAATCGATATAATTCCCATTTTTATGATACAAATTTCCCGTTTTTCAGATAATCTATTTTCGAAAGTTGGTTATCTAAAAACTTTCAGAGAAAGCAGAATATTTCCCATTTTTTCAAGATACAAATTCCAGTTTCTAAATAATCTATTTTCGGCAAATTTGGTTATCTAACCAACTTTCCCTGAAAGTAGAAATATTTCCCCATTTTTTATCGATACAAATTTCATTTTCTATCAAATTAATCAAAAAACTTCCCAAAAATCAGTATATTTCACTAAAATACGAAAATCCGCTTTCAATGATATCTACTTCACAGAAAATTAGGTTATCTAACCAACTCCCGGAAAGTAGATATTTCCCATTTTTATGATACAATTTCCCTTTTCTACATAATCTATTTCGAAATTTGGTTATCTAATAAAACTTTCAACGGAAAGTAGATATTTCCCATTTTTATGATACAAATTTCCCGTTTCTAGATAATCTATTTCAAAGTTATATCAACAAACTTTCTCGGAAAGTCAGATATTTCCCATTTTTAAGATACAAATTTCCGCTTTCCATGATATTTTCGCGCAAATTTGGTTATCTAACCAACCCTTCCCGGAAAGTAGATATTCCCATTTTATATGATACAAATTCCCATTTTCTATGATAATCTGCTACTCCCAAAATTAGGTACATTTCAAAAACATGAAAAAACTCACTCTTCCAAAAAGTCGATAATCTATTCCCCGAAAATTGAAAATCTTCCATTCACTTTCCAAAGAGATAACCAACTTTCCTGAAAATCGATATTTCCCATTTTTATGATAAATTTCGATTTCAAGCGATAATCTATTTCTGAAAAGTTATATCTAACCAACTTTCCCGGAAAGTAGATATTTCCCATTTTTTATGATACAAATTTCCGTTTCTATTCTACTCTAAAATTATCTAACCAACTTTCCCGAAAATCGAAATCACCATTTTAAGATACAATTTCCCGCTTTAGAAAATCTACATTTTCGAAAGTAGACTAAAAACTTTCCGGAAAGTAGATATTTCATTTTTATGATACAATTTCCCAGTTTTCTATGATAATCTATTTTCGGCAATTTGGTTATCTAACCAACTTTCCCGGAAAGTAGATATTTCCCATTTTTTATGATACAAATCATTTTCTTATGATAATCTACTTCCCAAATTAGGTAATATTTCCCCGAAAATACGAAAATCTACTTTTCCCAAAAAGTCAATTCACTTCCCCCGAAAATTAGAAAATCTATCTCTTTTCAAAGTAGATGAACTAACTTTCCCGGAAAGTATATTTCCATTTTTATGATCAAATTTCAGTTTCATGATAATCTATTTTCGGCTGGTTATCTAACCAACTTCGAAGGAGATTTCCATTTTTTATGATACAAATTTCGTTTCTATGATATCTATTTCAAAATTAGGTAACCATTCGAAACAATACTATTTCCCAAAACAAATTCGTTTCTATGAATAACCAGAAAGTTGATTACCAACTTCGCAGAAGGTCGATATTTCCCATTTTTATGATACAAATTTCCTGTTTTCTATGATAATCTATTTCGGGAAAGTTGGTTATCTAAGAAACTTCCGCGGAAAGTAGATATTTCCCATTTTTATGATACAAATTTCCCGTTTTCTATGATAAACTATTTTCGGCAAATTTGGTTATCTAACCAACTTTCCCGGAAAGAAGAATATTTCCCATTTTTATGATACAAATTTCCCGTTTTCTATGATAATTGTTTCCAAAATTAGGTAATATTTCCCGAAAACAGAAAAATCTACTTTCCCAAAAGTCGATACTCTACTTTCGAAAATTAGAAAATCTATCAATTTTTCGGGGAAGTAGAATAACCAACTTTCGGAAAGTCGATATTTCCCATTTTTATGATACAAATTTCCCGTTTTATGATAATCTATTTTCGGCAAATTTGTTATCTAACCAACGTTCCCGGAAAGTAGATATTTCCATTTTATGATACAAATTTCCCATTTTCTATGATAATCTATTTCCCAAAATTAGGTAATATTTCCCGAAAATGAAAATCTACTTTCCCAAAATGATAATCTACTTCCCGAAAATTAGAAAATCTATCTACTTTTCGGGAAGTAGATTACCAACTTTCCGGAAAGTCGATATTTCCCATTTTTTATGATACAAATTTCCTGTTTTTGCGATTAGAAAGTTGGTTATCTAAGAAACTTTCCGGAAAGTAGATATTTCATTTTTATGATACAAATTTCCGTTTTATGATAATCTACTTCCCAAAAATTAGTAATATTTCCTCGAAAATACGAAAATCATTTTCCTAAAAAGTCGATAATCTACTTTCCCGTAAATTAGAAAATCTATCTACTTTTCGGGAAGTAGATAATAACTTTCGGAAAGAGATATTTCCCATTTTTAGATACAATTTCTTTTTCTATGATAACGGCTGCAATTGAATGACTAACTAACTTTCCCGGAACGTAGATATTTCCCATTTTTATGATACAAATTTCCTTTTCATGATAATCTACTTCCCAAAATTAGGTAATATTTCCCCGAAAATACGAAAATCTACTTTCCCAAAAAGTCGATAATCTACTTCCCGAAAATTAGAAATCTATCTACTTTTCGGGGAAGGATCAACTTCAAAGTCGATATTTCCCATTTTTATGATACAAATTTCCTGTTTTCTATGATAATCTATTTGCGGAAAGTTATTATCTAGAAACCTTGCGGGAAAGTAGATATTTCACTTTTTATGATACAAATTTCTCGTTTTTATGATAATCTATTTTGGGAAATTTAGATTCTAATCAACCTTTCCAAGAAGATATTTCCATTTTTATGATACAAATTTCCCGTTTCTATGATAATCTACTTCCCAAAATTAGTAATATTTCCCCGAAAATACGAAAATCTAGTTTCCCAAAAGTCGATAATCTACTTTCCCAAAATTGAATCTATCTACTTTCGGGAAAGTAGATAACCAACTTTCCGGAAAGTCAGATATTTCCATTTTTGATACAAATTTCCCGTTTTCTATGATAATCTATTTTCGGGAAAGTTGGTTATCTAAAACTTTCATCGGAAAGTAGATATTTCATTTTATGATACAAATTTCCCGTTTTCTAATGATAATCTATTTTCGGAAAGTTGGTTATATATATTTCCTGGAAATTAGATATTTCCTTTTTTTATGATACAATTTCGTTTTATATTAATCTATTTTCCGGCAAATTTGGTTATCTAACCAACTTTCGGAAGTAGATATTTCCCATTTTTATGATACAAATTTCGTTTTCTATGATAATCTACTTCCAAAATTAGGTAATATTTCCCCGAAAATACAAAATCTACTTTCCCAAAAGTCGATAATCTACTTCAACGAAAATTAGAAAATCTATCTGCTTTTCCGGGGAATGATTATAACTTCCCGGAAAGTCGATATTTCCCATTTTATGATACAAATTAACTGTTTTCTATGATAATCTATTTTGCGAGAAAGTTGGTTATCTAAGAAACTTTCCCGGAAAGTAGATATTTCCCATTTTTTATGATACAAATTTCGTTTCTATGATAATCTACTTCCCAAAATTAGGTAATATTTCCCGAAAATACGAAAATCTCTACTTTCCTAAAAAGTCGATCTACTTTTCCGTAAATTAGAAAATCTATCTACTTTTCGAAGTAGATAATAACTTTCCCGGAAAGTGAATATTTCTATTTTTATGATACAAATTTCTCGTTTTCTATGATAATCTATTTGGCAAATTTAGTTATCTAACCAACTTTCCCGGAACGTAGATATTTCCCATTTTTATGATACAAATTTCCCATTTTCATGATAATCTACTTCCCAAAATTAGGTAATATTTCTGAAAATACGAAAATCTACTTTCCCAAAAGTCGATAATCTACTTCCCCGAAAATTAGAAAAATCTATCTACTTTTCGGAGTGACTCCAACTTTCGGGAAGTCGATATTTCCCATTTTTTATGATACAAATTTCCTGTTTTCTATGATAATCTATTTGCGGGAAAGTTGGTTATCTAAAACTTTTCGTGGAAAGTAGATATTTCACATTTTTATGATACAAATTTCCGTTTTCTATGATAATCTATTTTCGGGAAATTTGGTTTATCTAACTTTCTTTCCGGAAAAGAAGATATTTCCCATTTTTATGATACAAATTTCCGTTTTCTATGATAATCTACTTCCCAAAATTGAGTATTTCCCCGAAATACAAAATCTAGTTTCCCAAAAGTCGATAATCTACTTTCCCAAAATTAGAAAATCTATCTACTTTTCGGAAAGTGAATAACCAACTTCCCGGAAAGTAGATATTTCCCATTTTTATGATACAAATTTCTCGTTTTCTATGATAATCTATTTTCGGGAAAGTTGGTTATCTAACCAACTTTCCCGGAAAGTCGATATTCCATTTTATGATACAAATTTCCCGTTTTCTATGATAATCTATTTTCGGGAAAGTTGGTTATCTAAAACTTTCGCGGAAAGTAGATATTTCATTTTTATGATACAAATTTCCCGTTTTCTATGATAATCTATTTTCGGGAAAGTTGGTTTATATAAAACTTTCGCGGAAATTAGATATTTCCTTTTTTTATGATACAATTTCCCGTTTTCTATAATAATCTATTTTCGGCAAATTTGGTTATCTAACCAACTTTCCGGAAAGTAGATATTTCCCATTTTATGATACAAATTTCCCGTTTTTCTATGATAATCTACTTCCCAAAATTAGGTAATATTTCCACGAAAATACGAAAATCTACTTTCCCAAAAGTCGATAATCTACTTTCGAAATTAGAAAATCTATCTACTTTTGGAAGTAGATATAACTTTCCCGGAAAGTAGATATTTCCCATTTTATGATACAAATTTCTCGTTTTCTATGATAATCTATTTTCGGGAAATTTGGTTACCTAAAACTTTCGCGGAAAGTAGATATTTCCCATTTTTATGATACAAATTTCGTTTTCTATGATAATCTATTTTTCAGGAAATTTGGTTATCTATCAACGTTCCCCGATAGATATTTCCCATTTTTATGATACAAATTTCCCGTTTTGTATGATAATCTATTTTCAGGAAAGTTGGTTATCTAAAAACTTTCGCGGAAAGTAGATATTTCCCATTTTTATGATACAAATTTCCGTTTTCTATGATAATCTATTTTCAGCAAATTTGGTTTATCTAACAACTTTCCCGGAAAGTAGATATTTCCCATTTTTTATGATACAAATTTCGTTTTCTATGATAATCTACTTCCCAAAATTAGGTAATATTTCCCCGAAAATACGAAAATCTACTTTCCCAAAAGTCGATAATCTACTTTCCCGAAATTAGAAAATCTATCTACTTTTCGAAATCAATCTTCCCGGAAAGTAGATATTTATTTTTATGATACAAATTTCCCGTTTTCTATGATAATCTATTTTCGGAAGTTGGTTATCTAAAAACTTTTCGCGGAAAGTAGATATTTCCCATTTTTTATGATACAAATTTCCGTTTTCTGATAATCTATTTTCGGCAAATTGTTTATCTATTTCTTTCGGAAAGTAGATATTTCCCATTTTTATGATACAAATTTCCCGTTTTCTATGATAATCTATTTTCGGCGTTGGTTATCTAACTTTCGGAAAGTAGATATTTCCATTTTTATGATACAAATTTCCCGTTTTCTATGATAATCTACTTCCCAAAATTAGGTAATATTTCCCCGAAAATACGAAAATCTACTTTCCCAAAAGTCGATAATCTACTTTCGAAAATTAGAAAATCTATCTACTTTTCGGGAAGTAAATAACCAACTTTCCCGGAAAGTAGATATTTCCCATTTTTATGATACAAATTTTCCCGTTTCTATGATAATCTATTTTCAGCAAATTTGGTTATCTAACCAACTTTCCGGAAAGTGAATATTCCCATTTTTATGATTACAAATTTCCGTTTTCTATGATAATCTGCTTCCCAAAATTAGGTAATATTTCCCGAAAATACGAAAATCTACTTTCCCAAAAGTCGATAATCTACTTTCCGAAAATTAGAAAATCTATCTACTTTTCGGGAAGTGAACTAATAACTTTCCGGAAAGTCGATATTTCCCATTTTTATGATACAAATTTCCCGTTTTCTATGATAATCTTTTTTCGGAAAGTTGGTTATCTAAAACTTTCGCGAAAAGTAGATATTTCCCCATTTTTATGATACAAATTTCCGTTTTCTATGATAATCTATTTTCGGCAAATTTGGTTATCTAACAACTTTCCGGAAAGTAGATATTTCCATTTTTATGATACAAATTTCCGTTTTCTATGATAATCTACTTCCCAAAATTAGGTATTTCCCGAAAATACGAAAATCTACTTTCCCAAAAGTCGATAATCTACTTTCCCGAAAATTAGAAAATCTATCTACTTTTCGGGGGTAGATAACCAACTTTCGGAAAGTAGATATTTCCCATTTTTATGATACAAATTTCTCGTTTTCTATGATAATCTATTTTCGGGAAAGTCGATATTTCCCATTTTTTATGATCAAATTTCCGTTTTCTATGATAATCTATTTTCGGGAAAGTTGGTTATCTCTAAGCTTTCGCGGAAAGTAGATATTTCCCATTTTTATGATACAAATTTCCGTTTTCTATGATAATCTATTTTCGGCAAATTTGGTAATCTAACCAACTTTCCCGGAAAGTAAATATTTCCCATTTTTATGATACAAATTTCCCGTTTTCTATGATCTACTTCCAAAATTAGGTAATATTTCGAAATACAATCACTTTCCCAAAAGTCGATAATCCTTTCCAATTAAATCTATCTACTTTTCGGGAGTAGATAATAACTTTCGGAAAGTAGATATTTCCCATTTTTTATGATACAAATTTCCCGTTTTCTATATTAATCTATTTTCGGGAAAGTTGGTTTATCAACCTTTCCGGAAAGTAGATATTTCCCATTTTTTATGATACAAATTTCCCGTTTTCTATGATAATCTATTTTCCGGGAAGAATTGGTTATCTAAGAAACTTTCCTTGGAAAGTAGATATTCCCATTTTTTACAAATTTCCCGTTTCTATGATAATCTATTTTCGGCAAATTTGGTTATCAATAACTTTCCCGAAAGTAGATTTCCCATTTTTATGATACAAATTTCCCGTTTTCTATGATAATCTACTTTAAATTAGGTTATTTTCCCAAAAATCTACTTTCCAGATAATTTTCAAGTAAATAACTTTCCCGGAAAGTAGATATTTCCCATTTTTTGTGATACAAATTTCCCGTTTTCTATGATAATCTACTTCCCAAAATTAGGTAATATTTCCCCGAAAATACGAAAATCTACTTCCCCAAAAAGTCGATAATCTAATTTCCCGAAAATTAGAAAATCTATCTACTTTTCGGGAAACCAGATAACCCACTTTCCGTGAAAGTAGATATTTCCCATTTTTTATGATACAAATTTCCCGTTTTCTATGATAATCTATTTTCGGGAAAGTTGGTTATCTAACCAACTTTTGCGGAAAGTAGATATTTCCCATTCTTTATGATACAAATTTCCCGCTTTCTATGATAATCTTTTTTCGGCAAATTTGGTTATCTAACCAAATTTCACGGAAAGTAGATATTTCCCATTTTTTATGATACAAATTTCCCGTTTTCTATGATAATCTATTTTCGGCAAATTTGGTTATCTAACCAACTTTCCCGGAAAGTAGATATTTCCCATTTTTTATGATACAAATTTCCCGTTTTCTATGATAATCTATTTTCGGCAAATTTGGTTATCTAACCAACTTTCCCGAAAAGTAGATATTTCCCATTTTTTATGATACAAATTTCCCGTTTTCTATGATAATCTATTTTCGGCAAATTTGGTTATCTAACCAACTTTCCCGGAAAGTAGATATTTCCCATTTTTTGTGATACAAATTTCCCGTTTTCTATGATAATCTACTTCCCAAAATTAGGTAATATTTCCACGAAAATACGAAAATCTACTTCCCCAAAAAGTCGATAATCTAATTTCCCGAAAATTAGAAAATCGATCTACTTTTCGGGAAACCAGATAACCAACTTTCCGTGAAAGTAGATATTTCCCATTTTTTATGATACAAATTTCCCGTTTTCTATGATAATCTATTTTCGGGAAAGTTGGTTATCTAACCAACTTTCGCGGAAAGTAGATATTTCCCATTCTTTATGATACAAATTTCCCGCTTTCTATGATAATCTATTTTCGGCAAATTTGGTTATCTAACCAACTTTCCCGGAAAGTAGATATTTCCCATTTTTTATGATACAAATTTCCCGTTTTCTATGATAATCTATTTTAAAATTAGGTAATATTTCCCCAAATTCGAAATCTATTCCCCGAAAAATCGATAATCTACTTTCAAAAGTATGATAATCTTTTTCAGGAAGATTTGTTAATCTCTACTCTTTCATGGAAATAGATATTTCCATTTTTATGATACAAATTTCCCCGTTTCTATGATAATCCTATTTTCGGCAAATGGTTATCTAACCAACTTTCCCGGAAAGTAGATATTATTTTTTATATTTTCATTTCCGTTTTCTATGATAATCTATTTTCGGGAAAGTTGTTTATCTAACTAACTTTCTTGAAGTAGATATTTCCCATTTTTATGATACAAATTTCCCGTTTTCTATGATAATCTTTTCGGCAAATTTGGTTATCTAACTTAACTTTCCCGGAAAGTAGATATTTCCCCATTTTTATGGTACAAATTTCCGTTTTCTATGATAATTCTATTTTCGGGAAAGTTGTTTATCTCTTCAACTTTCTTGATGGAGTATATTTCCATTTTTTATGATACAAATTTCGTTTTCTATGATAATCTATTTTCGGCAAATTTGGTTTATCAACAACTTTCCGGAAAGTAGATATTTCCCATTTTTATGATACAAATTTCCCGTTTTCTATGATAATCTATTTTCGGGGATTGTTTATCTAACTCAACTTTCGCGGAAAGTAGATATTTCCCATTTTTTATGATACAAATTTTCGTTTTCTATGATAATCTATTTTTTTGGCAAGATTTGGTTATCTAATAACTTTCCGGAGAAGTGGATATTTCCCATTTTATGATAAAATTTCCCGTTTTCTATGATAATCTATTTTCGGAAAGTTGTTTATCAACAACTTTCGTGGAAAGTAGATATTTCCATTTTTTATGATATAAATTCGTTTCTATGATAATCTATTTTCGGCAAATTTGGTTATCTATATAACTTTCGGAAAGTAGATATTTCCCATTTTTATGATACAAATTTCCCGTTTTCTATGATAATCTATTTTCGGAAAGTTGTTTATCTAACTCAACTTTCATGAAGTAGATATTTCCATTTTTATGATAAATTCCCGTTTTCTATGATAATCTATTTTCGGCAAATTTGTTTATCTATCTCTTTCGGAAAGTAGATATTTCCCATTTTTATGATACAAATTTCCCGTTTTCTGTGATAATCTATTTTCGGGAAGGTTGTTTTATCTCTCAACTTTCGCGGAAAGTAGATATTTCCCTTTTTATGATACAAATTTCCCGTTTTCTATGATAATCTATTTTCGTGATTTGGTTATCTATACTTTCGGTAGATATTTCCCATTTTTTATGATACAAATTTCCGTTTTCTATGATAATCTATTTTCGGGAAGTTGTTTATCTAACTCAACTTTCTGATAGATATTTCCATTTTTTTGATATCAAATTTCCGTTTCTATGATAATCTTTTTCCGGCAAATTTGGTTATCTAATCAACTTTCCCGGAAAGTAGATATTTCCCATTTTTATGATACAAATTTCCCGTTTTCTATGATAATCTATTTGGGAAAGTTGTTTATCTAACTCAACTTTCATGGAAAGTAGATATTTCCCATTTTTTATGATAAATTTCCGTTTTCCTATGATAATCTATTTTCGGGAAAGTTGTTTATCTATCAACTTTCGCGGAAATAGATATTTCCCATTTTTTTATGATACAAATTTCCCCGTTTTTCTATAATAATCTATTTTCGGCAAATTTGGTTTATCTAACTCTTTTGGAAAGTAGATATTTCCCATTTTTTATGATAAAATTTCCCATTTTCTGTGATAATCATTTTTCGGGAAAGTTGTTTATCTAACCAACTTTCTCGATAGATATTTCCCATTTTATGATACAAATTTCCCGTTTTCTATGATAATCTATTTTTCGGCAAATTGGTTTATCTAACCAACTTTCCGGAGTAGATATTTCCCATTTTTATGATACAAATTTCCCGTTTCTATGATAATCTATTTTGGGAAAGTTGTTTATCTATCTCAACTTTCGTGGAAAGTAGATATTTCCCATTTTTTTATGATACAAATTTCCGTTTTCTATGATAATCTATTTTCTGGGTTTTGGTTTATCTATCCTTTCGGAAGTAGATATTTCATTTTATGATACAAATTTCCGTTTTCTATGATAATCTATTTTCGGAAGTTGTTTATCTAACAACTTTCATGGAAGTAGATATTTCCCATTTTTATGATACAAATTTCCCGTTTTCTATGATAATCTATTTTCGGCAATTTGGTTATCAACTCAACTTTTCCCGGAAAGTAGATATTTCCCATTTTTATGATACAAATTTCCCGTTTTCTATGATAATCTATTTTCGGAAAGTTGTTTATCTAACCACTTTCGCGGAAAGTAGATATTTCCCATTTTTATGATACAAATTTCCCGTTTTCTATGATAATCTATTTTCGGCAAATTTGGTTATCTAACAACTTTCCGGAAAGTAGATATTTCCATTTTATGATACAAATTTCCGTTTTCTATGATAATCTATTTTCGGGAAAGTTGTTTATCTAACTTTCTGGAAAGTAGATATTTCCCATTTTTTGATACAAATTTCCCGTTTTCTGTGATAATCTATTTTCGTAAATTTGGTTATCTATCAACTTTCGGAAAGTAGATATTTCCCATTTTATGATACAAATTTCACGTTTTCTATGATAATCTATTTTCCGGGAAAGTTGTTTATCTATTTCAACTTTCGCGGAAATAGATATTTCCCATTTTTTATGATACAAATTTCCCGTTTTTATGATAATCATTTTCGGCAAATTTGGTTTATCTAACTCAACTTCCCGGAAAGTAGAATATTTCCCATTTTTATGATACAAATTTCCCGTTTTCATAATCTATTTACTGGGAAAGTTGTTTATCTAACAACTTTCACGGAAGTAGATATTTCCCATTTTTTGTGATACAAATTTCCCGTTTTCTATGATAATCTATTTTTCTGGCAGAGTGGTTATCTACTCAACTTTCGGAAAGTAGATGTTTCCTATTTTTATGATACAAATTTCCGTTTTCTTGATAAAAATCTATTTTCGGGAAATTGTTTATCTAACTTTCGCAGATAGATATTTCCCATTTTTATGATACAAATTTCCGTTTCTATGATAATCTATTTTCTGACAAATTTGGTTTATCTGACCTTTCGGAAGTAGATATTTCCCATTTTTATGATACAAATTTCCCGTTTTCTATGATAATCTATTTCGGGAAAGTTGTTTTCTCTCAACTTTCTTGGAAGTGAATATTTCCCATTTTTATGATACAAATTTCCCGTTTTCTCAATCTATTTTCGGCAAATTTGGTTATCTAACCAACTTTCCCGGAAAGTAGATATTTCCCATTTTATGATACAAATTTCCGTTTTCTATGATAATCTATTTTTGGAAGGTTGTTTATCTAATAACTTTCGCGGAGAGTAGATATTTCCATTTTTATGATACAAATTTCCGTTTTCTATGATAATCTATTTTCGTAAATTTGGTTATCTAATAACTTTCCCGGAAAGTAGATATTCCATTTTATGATACAAATTTCCGTTTTCTATGATAATCTATTTTCCGGGAAAGTTGTTTATCTATAT
>NW_024752220.1:0-12482 GCF_018991925.1 Homarus americanus
ATGTTGAACTCAAAATCGAGTAGCGAAAAAAAAAGTAACCGTGGCAACTAAGCTAACTAGCTAGCTAATTAATAATATCAAAATGCAATCAACTGTGAAACACAGCAAGGGATTAACCAAACACCTGGTACACAAGATAAGAGTTAACTCACCAGTAGCTTAAGCAATAACAGGAGCAATATAAATGAACACTGTGAACACAGCAACTTGCATCCAAAAATACTTAGCGATGATACAACACCTGGCGAGTAACAACACTTGATATGACACAACAATGGTTAGCTCCCGGACACAGGCCCCCACTTGGCGCGATCCCACTACCCTTTATACTTGGGGAGTGAATCCTACCCCAAGTTATTAACAAATAAAGGAACAAATAGGGAACACGGCAATAATTATCCTCACCAAAAACCTACTCAACTAAATGTACTTGAAAAAGTAAGAACAGTTGAAATAAGTGAATCACAAAGGGAAGATAATTAATTAATTCAATTTATGTTCTAAAGGGAGTAATGACTAGCAAACATGAATTTAAGGGAATAAGTAAGTGTATAATAAAATAAGAGTGATGCCGGAAGGGCGAAAATATGCTGTAAGGAGTTAGACCAAACAAATATTACTTAACATTACTATATTACACAAGACATACGAAATATATATATACAACAATCACTACAAAATGATTATCCCTACCAAACAGGAGATACCTTACCACCAGGATCCCTTCCTAGGCCTAACTAAACGTGTCACTAATACCTGATACCCCTAGGGCATTGCAGAAGACTGGTTAAAGCACTAGACAAGGGTCAAGGCTAGAGAACGAATGGACACGTCTAACCTATGCCACGGTTTTTTCGCTACTGGCAAAGCGTGGGCACGCCGAGGAGCGCGTCTCATATCACATGATCCAGGACATTTGCTGGATATTTTATATAATTAATTAATACTACTCTTGAGTTGACTTAACAGAGTAAGACAATGATGCATATTAATAACATACATAAATATACAATTAACCTAAGTAACTAAGAACAATAATAATATAATAAGTACAATTAACAATTTATTAATAGCTTGTATGAAATGTAGGCGTGAACATAAACCTCACGCTATGCGAGTTCCCGAGCGCTCAGGCACGTGACAAGTGTAACAAAGTCCTCTGATCGAGTCTAACAAAGTCCCCTAATCGAGTATAACTAAGTCCCCTCATTGAGTTTAACAAAGGACCCTAATGGAGTATAACAAAGTCCCAAGATCGAGTATAACAAAGTCTTCTGATCGAGTATATGAAAGTCCCCTGATCGAGTATAACAAAGTCCCCTAATCGAGTATAACAAAGTCCCTTGATCGAGTATAACTAAGTCCCCTGATTGAGTTTAACAAAGGACCATAATGGAGTAAAACAAAGTCCCAAGATCGAGTATAACAAAGTCCCCTCATCGAGTATAACAAAGTTCCCTGATCGAGTATAACAAAGTTCCATGATCGAGTAAAACAAACACCCCTGATCGAGTATAACAAAGTCCTTGATCGAGTATAAAAAAAGCCCCCTAATCGAGTATAACAAAGTCCCTTCATCGAGCATAACAAAGTCCCCTTATCGAGTATAACAAAAGCCCCCTGATCGAGTATAACAAAGGCCCCTGGTCGAGTATAACAAAGTCCCCTCATCGAGTATAACAAAGTCCCCTGATCGAGTATACAAAGTCCCCTGATCGAGTAAGACAAAGTCCCCTGATAGAGTATAGCTAAGTCCCCTGATTGAGTAAAACAAAGGACCCTAATGGAGTATAACAAAGTCCCAAGATCGAGTATAACAAAGTCCTCTGACCGAGTAAAACAAAGTCCCCTGATCGAGTATAACGAAGTCCCCTGATCGAGTATAACAAAGTCGCCTGATCGAGTATAATAAAGTCCCGTGATCGAGTATAACTAAGTCCCCTAATCGAGTATAATAAAGGACCCTAAAGGAGTATAACAAAGTCTCAAGAATGAGTATAACAAAGTCCCCTGATCGACTGTAACAAAGTTCCCTGATCGAGTATAACAAAGTCCCCAGATCGAGTATAACAAAGTCTCCTGATCGAGTAAAACAAAGCCCCCTCATCGAGTAAAACAAAGTCCCCTGATCGAGTATAACAAAGTCCCCTGATCTAGTGTAACAAAGTCCTCTGAACGAGTATAACAAAGTCCCCTAATCGAGTATAACAAATCCCGCTCGACGAGTATAACAAAGTCCCTTGATCGAGAAAAACAAAGTCCCCTGATCGAGTAGAACAAAGTCCCCTGATCGAGTATAACAATGTCCCCTGATCGAGTATAACTAAGTCCCCTGATCGAGCATAATAAAGTCCCCTGATCTAGTGTAACAAAGTCCTCTGATCGAGTATAACAATGTCCTGTTCAAAGTATATGAGATCCCCTGATCAGGTATAACAAAGTCCCTTGATCGAGAAAAACAAAGTCCCCTGATCGAGTAGAACAAAGTCCCCTGATCGAGTATAACAATGTCCCCTGATCGAGTATAACTAAGTCCCCTGATCGAGCATAATAAAGTCCCCTGATCTAGTGTAACAAAGTCCTCTGATCGAGTATAACAATGTCCCCTAATCGAGTATAACAAAGCCCCCTCGACGAGTATAACAAAGTCCCCTGATCGAGTAAAACAAAGCCCCCTCATCGAGTATAACAAAGTCCCCTGATCGAGTATAACTAAGTCCCCTGATCGAGCATAATAAAGTCGCCTGATCTAGTGTAACATTGTCCTCTGATCGAGTATAACAATGTCCCCTAATCGAGTATAACAAAGCCCCCTCGACGAGTATAACAAAGTCCCCTCGACGAGTATAACAAAGTTCCCTGATCGAGTAAAACAAAGCCCCCTCATCGAGTATAACAAAGTCCCCTGATCGAGTATAACAAATTCCCCTGATCTAGTGTAACAAAGTCCTCTAATCGAGTATAGCAAAGTCCCCTGATCGAGTATAACAAAGTCCCCTGATCGAGTATAACAAAGTCCCCTGATCGAGAATAACAAAGTCCCCTGATCGAGTACTACAAAGTCCCCTGATCGGGTCTGATAAAGTCCCCTGATCAGAGTATAACAAAGTCCCTGATCGAGTATAACAAAGTCCCCTGATCGAGTATAACAAAGTCCCTGATCGAGTATAACAAAGCCCCTAATCGAGTATAACAAAATTCCCCTGATCGAGTATAACTAAGTTCCCTGATTGAGTATAACAAAGGAACCTAATGCAGTATAACAAAGGATCCCAATATCGAGGTATAACAAAAGATACTCTGATCGAGTAAACAAAGTCCCCTGATCGAGTATAACGGGGGTCCTCTGATCGAGTATAACAAAGTCCCTTGATCGAGAAAAACAAAGCACCCTGATCGAGTATAACAAAGTCCCCTGATCGAGTATAACAAAGTCCCCTGATCGAGTATAACAAAGTCCCCTGATCGAGTTTAACAAAGCCCCCTGATCGAGTATAAGAAAGGCCCCTCGACCGAATATAACAAAGTCCCTAGTTGAGTATATACAAAGTCTCCTGATCGAATATAACAAAGCACCCTGATCGAGCATAACAAAGTCCCCTGATCGATTATAACAAAGTCCCCTGATCCAGTATAACAAAGGCCCCTAATGGAGAATAACAAAGGCCCCTGATCAAGTTTAACAAAGTCCCAAGATCGAGTATAACAAAGTACCCTCATCGAGTATATCAAAGGCCCTTTATCGAGTAAAACAAAGACCCCTGGTCGAGTATAACAAAGTCCCCTGATCAAGTATAACAAAGGACCCCTATTGGAGTATAACAAAGTCCCAAGATCGAGTATAACATAGTCCCCTCATCGAGTATAACAAAGTCCCCTGATCGAGTATAACAAAGTCCCCTTGCCGAGTATAATAAAGCCCCGGATCGAGTATAACAAAGTCCCCTGACCTAGTATAACAAGATCCCTAATCGAGAGTATAACAAGTTCCTGATCAGGTATAATAAGGACCCTAATGGACTATAACAACGTCCCAAGATCGAGTATAACAAAGTCCCTGATCTAGTGTGTCGCGATCCCACTACCCTTTATACTTGGGGAGTGAATCCTACCCCAAGTTATTAACAAATAAAGGAACAAAATAGGGAACACGGCAATAATTATCCTCACCAAAAACCTACTCAACTAAATGTACTTGAAAAAGTAAGAACAGTTGAAATAAGTGAATCACAAAAGGGAAGATAATTAATTAATTCAATTTATGGTCTAAAGGGAGTAATGACTAGCAAACATGAATTTAAGGGAATAAGTAAGTGTATAATAAAATAAGAGTGATGCCGGAAGGTCGAAAATATGCTGTAATGAGTTAGACCAAACAAATATTACTTAACATTACTATATTACACAAGACATACGAAATATATATATATATATACAACAATCACTACAAAATGATTATTTCCTACCAAACAGGAGATACCTTACCACCAGGATCCCTTCCTAGGCCTAACTAAACGTGTCACTAATACCTGATACCCCTAGGGCATTGCAGAAGACTGGATAAAGCACTAGACAAGGGTCAAGGCTAGAGAACGAATGGACACGTCTACCCTATGCCACGGTATTTTCGCTACGGCCGAAGCGTGGGCACACCGAGGAGCGCGTCTCATCTCACGTGATTCAGGACCTTTGCTGGATATTTTGTATAATTAATTAATACTCTCTTGATTTGAACTTAACAGAGTAACACAATGATGCATATAAATTACATACATAAATATACAATTAACCTAAGTAACTAAGAACAATAATAATATAATAAGTACAATTAACAATTTATTAATAGCTTGTATGAAACGTAGGCGTGAACATATGCCTCACGCTATGCGAGTTCCCGAGCGCCCAGGCTCGTTACAGGTGTAACAAGTCCATGATCAGGTCTAACAAAGTCCCCTAATCGAGTATAACTAAGTCCCCTCATTTAGTTTAACAAAGGACCCTAATGGAGTATAACAAAGTCCCAAGATCGAGTATAACAAAGTCTTCTGATGGAGTATAACAAAGTCCCCTGATCGAGTATAACAAAGCCCCCTAATCGAGTATAATAAAGTCCCCTGATCGAGTATAACTAAGTCCTCTGATTGAGTATAACCAAGGACCCTCATGGAGTAAAACAAAGTCCCAAGATCGAGTATAACAAAGTCCCTTCATCGAGTATAACAAAGTTCCCTGATCGAGTATAACAAAGTTCCATGATCGAGTAAAACAAACACCCCTGATCGAGTATAACAAAGTCCTTGATCGAGTAAAAAAAAGCCCCCTAATCGAGTATAACAAAGTCCCTGATCAGGCATAACAAGTCCCTGATCAGTATAACAAAACCCCTGATCGAGAGAGTATAACAAAGGCCCCTGGTCGAGTATAACAAGTCCCCTCATCGAGTATAACAAGTCCCTGATCCAGTATACAAAGTCCCTGATCGAGTAAGACAAAAAAGTCCCTGATAGAGTATGGCCTTCAGAATACCTGATTGGGTAAAACAAAAGGACCCTAATGGGTATAACAAAAGTCCCAAGATCGAGTATAACAAAGTCCTCTGACCGAGTAAAACAAAGTCCCCTGATCGAGTATAACGAAGTCCCCTGATCGAGAATAACAAAGTCGCCTGATCGAGTATAACAAAGTCCCCCGATCGAGTATAACTAAGTCCCCTAATCGAGTATAATAAAGGACCCTAATGGAGTAAACAAAGTCTCAAGAACGAGTATAACAAAGTCCCCTGATCGACTGTAACAAAGTTCCCTGATCGAGTATAACAAAGTCCCCAGATCGAGTATAACAAAGTCCCCTGATCGAGTAAAACAAAGCCCCCTCATCGAGCATAACAAAGTCCCCTGATCGAGTATAACAAAAGCCCCCTGATCGAGTATAACAAAGGCCCCTGGTCGAGTATAACAAACTCCCCTCATCGAGTATAACAAAGTCCCCTCCGGCAGTATAACAAGTCCCTCATCGAGGTATAACAAAGTCCCTGATCAAGGTATAACAAGTCCTGATCGAGTAAAACAAAGCCCCTCATCCAGAGTATAACAAAAGTCCCTGATCCCGAGTATAACAAATTCTGATCTAATTAACCAACAAAGTCACTCTGATCAAGAGTATAACAAAGTCCCCTGATCGAGTATAACAAAGTCCTCTGATCGATTAAAACAAAGTCCCCTAATCGAGTATAACAAAGTCCCTGATCGAGTATAACAAAGTCCCCTGATCGAGTATAACTAAGTTTTCTGATCGAGTATAATAAAGGACCGTAATGGAGTATAACAAAGTCTCAAGATCGAGTATAACAAAGTCCCCTGATCGAGTCTGATAAAGTCCCCTGATCGAGTATATCAAAGTCCCCTGATCGAGTAAAACAAAGTCCCCTGCTCGAGTATAACAAAGTCCCCTGATCGAGTATAACAACGCCCCCTAATCGAGTATAAAAAAGTCCCCTGATCGAGTATAACTAAGTCCCCTGATTGAGTATAACAAAGGACCCTAATGCATTATAACAAAGTCCCAATATCGAGTATAACAAAGTCCGCTGATCGAGTAAAACAAAGTCCCCAGATCGAGTATAACAAAGTCCTCTGATCGAGAATAACAAAGTCGCCTGATCGAGTATAACAAAGTCCCCTGATCGAGTATAACTAAGTCCCCTGATCGAGTATAATAAGGGACCCTAATGGAGTATAACAAAGTCTCAAGAACGAGTATAACAAAGTCCCCTGATCGACTGTAACAAAGTTCCCTGATCGAGTATAACAAAGTCCCCAGATCGAGAATAACAAAGTCCCCTGATCGAGTAAAACAAGGCCCCCTCATCGAGTATAACAAAGTCCTCTGATCGAGAATAATAAAGTCCCCTGATCTAGTGTAACAAAGTCCTCTGATCAAGTTTAACAATGTCCCCTAATCGAGTATAACAAAGCCCCCTCGACGAGTATAACAAAGTCCCCTGATCGAGTATAACAAAGTCCCCTGATCGAGTATAACAAAGTGCCCTGATCGAGTAAAACAAAGCCCCTTCATCGAGTATAACAAAGTCCCCTGATCGAGTATAACAAAGTCACCTGATCGAGTACAACAAAGCCCCCTCATCGAGCATAACAACGTCCCCTGATCGAGTATAACAAAGTCCCCTGATCAAGTATAACAAAGTCCCCTGATCGAGTATAAAAAAGTCCCCTGATCGAGTATAACAAAGTCCCCTGACCGAGTATAACTAAGTCCCCTGATCGAGTATAATAAAGGACCCTAATGGAGTATAACAAAGTCTCAAGATCGAGTATAACAAAGTCCCCTGATCGAGTATGACAAAGTCCCCTGATCGAGTATAACAAAGTCCCTTCATCGAGTAAAACAAAGCCCCCTCATCGAGTATAACAAAGTCCCCTGATCGAGAATAACAAAGTCCCCTGTTCGAGTGTAACAAAGTCCTCTGATCGTGTATAACAACGCCACCTCGTTGAGTATAACAAAGTCCCCTGATCGAGTATAACAAAGTCCCCTAATCGATTATAATAAAGTCCCCTGATTGAGTATAATAAAGTCTCCCTGATCGAGTATAACAAAGTCCCCTGATCGAGTATAACAAAGTCCCTTGATCGAGAAAAACAAAGCCCCCTGATCGAGTATAACAAAGTCCCCTGATCGAGTATAACAAAGTCCCCTGTTCGAGTATAACAAAGTCCCCTGACCGAGTTTAACAAAGCCCCCTGATCGAGTATAAGAAAGGCCCCTGACCGAATATAACAAAGTCCCTAGTTGAGTATATACAAAGTCTCCTGATCGAGTATAACAAAGCCCCCTGATCGAGCATAACAAAGTCCCCTATCGATTACAACAAAGTCCCCTGATCCAGTATAACAAAGGCCCCTAATGGAGAATAACAAAGGCCCCTGATCCAGTTTAACAAAGTCCCAAGATCGAGTATAACATAGTCCCCTCATCGATTATAACAAAGTCCCCTGATCGAGTATAACAAAGACCCTTACCGAGTACAATAAAGCCCCGGATCGAGTATAACAAAGTCCCCTAATCAAATATAACAAAGTCCCCTGATCGAGTATAACACAGTCCCCTGGTCGAGTATAACAAAGTCCCCTTATCGAGTGTAATAAAGCCCCGGATCGAGTATAACAAAGTTCCCTGATCGAGTATAATAAAGGACCCTAATGGACTATAACAACGTCTCAAGATCGAGTATAACAAAGTCCCCTAATCGAGTATAACAAAGTCCCCTGATCGAGTATAACTAAGTCCCTGATCGAGTTAAACAAAGCCCCCTCATCGAGTATAACAAAGTCCCTTGATCGAGAAAAACAAAGCACCCTGTTCGAGGAGCATTGTTAATCTTAATGACCTGAATAACGTTCAAGATCGAGAATAAAGTCCCCTGATTCTCGTCGAGGGTAACAATGTCCCCTGATCAAGAGAGCATCAGCACCTTCGAGTATAACAAAGCCTCATTTATATAAATTAAAACTTCCTGAATGGGGTATAACAAAAGTCCCTGAATCATATAATAAAGCCCCCTCAACAGAGTATAACAAAGTCCCCTGATCAGAGTATAATAAAAGTCCTTGATCGAAAGTACAAACAAAGTCCCCTGATCGAGTATAACAAGTCTCATCGAGCATAATCATTCCCGAGACTGAGTATATCAAAGGCCCTTGGTCGAAAATAACAAAGTCCCTGATCAAGTAAAACAAAGTCCCCTGATCGAGTATAACAAAGTCCCAAGATCGAGTAAATCAAAGCCCACTGATCAAGTATAACAAAGTCCGGTAATCGAGTTTAACAAAGTCTCAAGATCGAGTTTAACAATGTCCCAAGATCGAGTAAATCAAAGCCCACTGATCAAGTATAACAAAGTCCCCTGATCGAGTATAACAAAGTCCACTGATCGAGTATAACAAAGTCCCCTGATCGAGTAAAACAAAGCCCCTTCATCGAGTATAACAAAGTCCCCTGATCGAGTATAACAAAGTCACCTGATCGAGTAAAACAAAGCCCCCTCATCGAGCATAACAACGTCACCTGATCGAGTATAACAAAGTCCCCTGATCGAGTGTAACAAAGTCCTCTGATCGAGTATAACAAATTTACCTCCTCGAGTATAATAAAGTCCCCTGATCGATTATAACAAAGTCCCCTAATCGAGTATAATAAAGTCCCCTGATTGAGTATAATAAAGTCCCCAGATCGAGTATAACAAAGTCCCCTGATCGAGTATAACAAAGTCCCTTGATCGAGAAAAAACAGTTCTGATCGAGTATAACAAGTCCCCCATCGAGTATAAGTCTCATCAGAGTATATAAATGTCCTGATTAGTTTAACAAAGTTTCCCCTGATCGTGTATAAGAAAGGCCCCGACTGAATATAACAAAGTCTTAGTTGAGTATATAGTACAAAGTCTCCTAACCGAGTATAACAAAGCCCCCGATCGAGCATAACAAAGTCCCCTGATCGATTACAACAAAGTCCCCTGATTCAGTATAACAAAGGCCCCTAATGGAGTATAACAAAGGCCCCTGATCTAGTTTAACAAAGTCCCAAGATCGAGTATAACATAGTCCCCTCATCGAGTATAACAAACTCCCCTGATCGAGTATAACAAAGTCCCTTTACCGAGTATAATAAAGCCCCGGATCGAGTATAACAAAGTCCCCTAATCAAATATAACAAAGTCCCCTGATCGAGTATAACACAGTCCCCTGGTCGAGTATAACAAAGTCCCCTTATCGAGTATAATAAAGCCCCGGATGGAGTATAACAAAGTTCCCTAATCGAGTATAATAAAGGACCCTAATGGACTATAAATAATGTTCTGGTGACTATATAAAGTCCTAATCGAGTATACAACAAAGTCCCTGATCGAAAGGCGATTCTCAAGTCCCTGACTGAGTTAAACAAAGCTCATCGAGTATAACAAAGTCCCTTGATCGAGAAAAACAAAGCACCCTGATCGAGTATAACAAAGTCCCCTGATCGAGTATAAAAAAGTCCCCTGGTCGAGTATAACAATGTCCCCTGATCGAGTATAACAAAGCACCCTCTTCGAGTATAACAAAGCCCCCTCATCGAGTATAACAAAGTCCTCTGAACGAGCATAACAAAGTCACCTAATCGAGTATAACAAAGCCCCCTCGACGAGTATAACAAAGTCCCCTGATCGAGTATAACAAAGTCCCCTGATCGAGTACAACAAAGTCCCCTGATCGAGTATAACAAAGTCCCTTGATCGAGTATAACCTATTCCCCGACTCGAGTATATCAAAGGCCTTTGGTCGAAAATAACAAAGTCCCTGATCAAGTAAAACAAAGTACCCTGATCGAGTATAACAAAGTCCCAAGATCGAGTAAATCAAAGCCCACTGATCAAGTATAACAAAGTCCGTGATCGAGTTTAACATAGTCTCAAGATCGAGTTTAACAAAGTCCCAAGATCGAGTAAATCAAAGCCCACTGATCAAGTATAACAAAGTCCCCTGATCGAGTAAAACAAAGCCCCCTCATCGAGTATAACAAAGTCCATGATCCCCTCGCGAGAGTTTAACAAAGTCACCTGATCGAGTAAAACAAAGCCCCCTCATCGAGCATAACAACGTCCCCTGATCGAGTATAACAAAGTCCCCTGATCGAGTGTAACAAAGTCCTCTGATCGAGTATAACATAGCCACCTCGTCGAGTATAACAAAGTCCCCTGATTGAGTATAACAAAGTCCCCTAATCGAGTATAATAAAGTCCCCTGATATAGTGTAATATAGTCCCCAGATCGAGTATAACTCCATCCCTGATCCGAGTATAACAAAAGTCCCTTGATCCGAAAAACAAAAGCCCCTGATCCAGAGTATATAAAGTCCCTCATCAAGTATAACAAAGTCCCTGATCCGAGTATAAACAAAAGTCCTTATCCGAGTTTAACAAAGCCCTGATCGAGTATAAAAGAAGGCCCTAACCGAATATAACAAAGTCCTAGTTGAGTATGTACAAAGTCTCCTGATCGAGTATAACAAAGCCCTAATCCGGGCATAACAAAGCCCCTGATCGAGCATAGCAAAGTCCCTGATCGATTATAATAAGTCATAATCCAGTCTAACAAGGCTGGTCGAGTATAACAAGTCTGATCAAATGCCACAAAGGACCATAATGGAGTAAAACAAAGTCCCAAGATCGAGTATAACAAAGTCCCCTCATCGAGTATAACAAAGTTCCCTGATCGAGTATAACAAAGTTCCATGATCGAGTAAAACAAACACCCCTGATCGAGTATAACAAAGTCCTTGATCGAGTATAAAAAAAGCCCCCTAATCGAGTATAACAAAGTCCCTTCATCGAGCATAACAAAGTCCCCTTATCGAGTATAACAAAAGCCCCCTGATCGAGTATAACAAAGGCCCCTGGTCGAGTATAACAAAGTCCCCTCATCGAGTATAACAAAGTCCCCTGATCGAGTATACAAAGTCCCCTGATCGAGTAAGACAAAGTCCCCTGATAGAGTATAGCTAAGTCCCCTGATTGAGTAAAACAAAGGACCCTAATGGAGTATAACAAAGTCCCAAGATCGAGTATAACAAAGTCCTCTGACCGAGTAAAACAAAGTCCCCTGATCGAGTATAACGAAGTCCCCTGATCGAGAATAACAAAGTCGCCTGATCGAGTATAACAAAGTCCCCTGATCGAGTATAACTAAGTCCCCTAATCGAGTATAATAAAGGACCCTAATGGAGTATAACAAAGTCTCAAGAACGAGTATAACAAAGTCCCCTGATCGACTGTAACAAAGTTCCCTGATCGAGTATAACAAAGTCCCCAGATCGAGGATAACAAAGTCCCCTGATCGAGTAAAACAAAGCCCCCTCATCGAGTAAAACAAAGTCCCCTCATCGAGTATAACAAAGTCCCCTGATCTAGTGTAACAAAGTCCTCTGATCGAGTATAACAATGTCCCCTAATCGAGTATAACAAAGCCCCCTCGACGAGTATATCAAAGTCCCCTGATCGAGTATAACAAAGTCCCCTGATCGAGTATAACAAAGTCCCCTGATCGAGTAACACAAAGCCCCCTCATCGAGTATAACAAAGTCCCCTGATCGAGTATAACAAATTCCCCTGATCTAGTGTAACAAAGTCCTCTGATCGAGTATAACAAAGTCCCCTGATCGAGTATAACAAAGTCCTCTGATCGATTAAAACAAAGTCCCCTGATCGAGTATAACAAAGTCCCCTGGTTGAGTATAACAAAGTCCCCTGATCGAGTATAACTATGTCCCCTGATCGAGTATAATAAAGGACCGTAATGGAGTATAACAAAGTCTCAAGATCGAGTATAACAAAGTCCCCTGATCGACTATGATAAAGTCCCCTGATCGAGTATAACAAAGTCCCCTGATCAAGTATAACAAAGTCCCAAGATCAAGTTAATCAAAGCCCT
>NW_024752221.1:0-13845 GCF_018991925.1 Homarus americanus
ACCTAGAGCCGTGAACCTAGTCCCGTGACCTAGAGCCGTGAACTAAAACCGTAAACCTAGTCCCGTGACCTAGAGCCGTGACCTAGACCCGTGAACTAAAACCGTAAACCTAGTCCCGTGACCTAGAGCCGTGACCTAGACCCGTGAACTAAAACCGTAAACCTAGTCCCGTGACCTAGAGCCGTGACCTAGAGCCGTGAACTAAAACCGTAAACCTAGTCCCGTGACCTAGAGCCGTGACCTAGAGCCTTTCATATATACTCACATAGCCTTTATCACTTCTTAATTCAGCAGCATTACACCCACCTACCAAGTTTTATTACATCTATCCAGTTCACTTTATTGCAACCTTCTTCAAAATTATATTAAATATCGACGAATATATAATCTAACCTATAATCTAACTTTGATGTTAGCCGTTGAAATCCGTCTTAAGATAATTTAATTCCAAACAAACATACAAGGAGTGACCCCCTCCTCCCCCCCCCCGGCACACTGTAGATAAATAAACGCTTTAACAACATTGAAAAATAATCCACATAAATCATGTCACAACAACAATGGCTGGACGTGCATGTCAGGTTCCCATTCAGTATTTTTATGCAAAGTTCATTTAAATGTAAATATCAGTTGTGATCTGTCAGCACGTACAGTGCCGTGGTAGTGTGGTGTACTCAGGCACGGACCTCCTCTTAGTGCACACAATTTCAACTACCATTTGTTTGTGTGTTAAAGGGTCTATATAATTACAAACGAACTCATCGCTATATGTAACTAATTCTTGTGATTAATTACACACTATTATTACCATTACTATACCCAGAGATGATGATGATTATTATTATTATTATTATTATTAGTAGTAGTAGTCATAGTATTGCATTTTTTATCATTATAATTATTATTAATATCGACTTCACTCCCCAATTCCACCCCAAAGCAAATTATCGTCCTAATCTTTAACACCTTCAATATTAATGTCGTATTTCTCTTTCAGCTCCAGCATTAAGTTAACGAGCACTTAGCGTTGTAATAAGCTACATTTTTGGGTGCTTGCAGGTAGTGTATAATTAAGCAAGCGACCCCCCTCCCCCCGAGTCCACGTAACGTCACTGACAAAGTTGAGACCAAAATCAAGCGACCTAACACACTTATCCCTCCCACAACTAAAAAGAAAGTATAATAATAATAACCACAGCTATTATTCATCACATATACAACCAATACCTGACAAACACCGACCAAACAGCAGCTATCACTCCATCACTATGGGCATGCTTAAGTCCAGTCGCCCGTGAGACGCCCGGTACAGATCTAGGGGCTGGCAGAGAGAGACGTGGCGAACCTGGGAGGTGTTCCGTCCTCCATGGGATGAGTTAAAATGTACGAAAATGTGTCCTTAGGAAACCCAACTTTGGACAAGATGAGGGTTAGGAAAACAGATGAGGAGAGGAAGGGGGGTGAATATAAAGTGTGGAGCGGGTTATTATTAAGAAGTTACACAGCAGCGTGTCTTGTTCAAAGGGTCATATACGGGAGTCATTTATTATCGTTTGTGGAAGGACATCATTTTTTAAAGGTAATCATGCATACACAGACACGTACGTACAAGAGAGAGAGAGAGTGTGTATTTGAGAACCAATGTGACTAATCATTATGAGCGTATACGGTTTCATAAACTGTCTTAAAAAATAAGGAAAAATATATGATGGCTTAAGATCCACATGATGCAATTTCTGGTTCATGTATAATTCTGAAACTTTACACAATCAACCTTTTTAGTGAAGAATTTTTGTTTCGCGCAGAATCAAGTATTAAAGTAATTTGTTGTGTCTTGAACTTTTACCATAACTAAGTCTAGGACTCATGGGGTTTAAATATTCAGATCAAAACAGAATCTGTTGTGGGTGTGTGTCTCTCCTCTCCAAAATTCTGGGGGGGGGGTTAGGAGGCGATAAATGGTGGTGGTGCAGAATTTTCATACTTTTGGTGAAAATAATACCTCTCATACCCTCCCTCATACCCTCCCTCATACCCTCCCTCATACCCTCCCTCATACCCTCCCTCATTCCTTCCCGGATACCCTTCCTCTTGTCTTCCCTCCTACTCTCCCCCTGATACCCTTTCCTCTTACCCTCCCTTATACCCATTCCTGATACCCTGCCCTATTCTTGTGGATTCTATCTAAATGAATTAGTCCAGAGATAATTAATATACAAATGAATTATATAATAGAGTTCAGTAATAGTACCATGTAATTAAGTAAACTGATATAATGATAAATTCTACTTGTTTCCTTTTACGTAATTTTTCATTTACATATGTACCTTAAAAATCATTTTTTTTATGCACTGCTTAATTTAACGCCCAGGTGACCTGTGTGTATGGGAAATGTAAATACACAGATGATTAAGAAAAAAAAATCATCTTACAAGATTTTCTCCTCTTAATCTTAGTCGTAGCTGGAATTCACTCATATAATCTTAATTGGGTACAGCAGGATTTGTAAATAAGTGTAAGACCAATTAAACATTTATTACGTGTTCCTAGTATAATGTTAGTTATGTTTCACCCAATTTTTAGCTCGTAACTAAATTCATTTGTCTTCTCATTTGAGGTAAGAACTTGACGTGCAGAAACAGCCAATCAGTGGACAGTGTTTATCTCAGTATCACAGTCGGCCAATGGTAATGTATGACGTCATTCTGTCTCGTTTAATGTCTTATTTATTGACTCTCTCTCTCTCTCTCTCTCTCTCTCTCTCTCTCGTTTAACATACACTGCCATCTCGGGTACCATGCCATGACGAAATGCTGAACGAGGGAGGTTAACGAGATTTCAGACGTCATGCGATCAATGAAGACTCCCATAACGCAATCTCCGGTCCCGAGAGATGGAAGGGCAGCTCTATAACGAACAGGATAACGAGGATGTTTAACGAGATCACAAACTGCGTTGATGTACTCGGGTCAAATGAGGACAAACACCAACTGAGTGAGAGAGAGCAAGAGAGAGAGAGAGAGTGAGAGAGAGAGAGAGTGAGAGAGAGAGTCTACAATATAAGGTTAGACAATAGGCAGACTGAGAGAGAGAATCAGACAGAGAGAAAGAGATTAAGAGTCAGAGATAGAGAACACTCATTTTTCCACCTTACAAAACCTCATCAATAAATAAGCAAAAGAAAAAATAGAATACATTAGAATAAAGAGTGTTTTTGTTTTTCTGAGAGAGACGTGTAATGGAGAAACTGAGGAGACAAGGAGAGATAAATGACACTCAGACAGACAGACAAAGTAGGTAGTTAATCTTATCCATATTTACAGGCGGCCCAAGAACGAACACAATAAGCGTCCGTAGCGAATTTACATACAATATTGTGACAGGACCAGTTTGCTTGGTGAAAGAGATGGATAAGGTAGATTTCCCCCTAGCTCTCCCATTTCTCTCCCCTATCTCCCCATTTCTCTCCCCTATCTCCCCCATCCCCCCCCCCACCCCACCACTCCGACAGGCAACAAGTATAGCGGTGATAGTTAGTCCCCAGGGGAAGTGTGAACTGTGTTGATACTGGTTGTGGCAGAAGTTTTGGGTTTGTGTTGACTAGTGGCAGAGGCTGTGTGCTGTGTTGACTAGTGGCAGAAGTTTTGGGTTTGTGTTGACTAGTGGCAGAGGCTGTGTGATGTGTTGACTAGTGGCAGAAGTTTTGGGTTTGTGTTGACTAGTGGCAGAGGCTGTGTGATGTGTTGACTAGTGGCAGAGGCTGTGTGCTGTAAGGACTAAAGGCAGAGGCTGTGCGATGTGTTGATTAGCGGGTAGAGGCTGTGTGCTGTGTTGACTAGTGGTAGAGAGGCTGTGTGCTGCTGACTAGTGGCAGAGGCTGTGTGCTGTGTTGACTAGTGGCAGAGGCTGTGTGATGTGGTGATTAGTGGCAGAGGCTGTGTGCTGTGTTGACTAGTGGCAGAGGCTGTGTGATGTGTTGACTAGTGGCAGAAGTTTTGGGTTGTGTTGACTAGTGGCAGAGGCTGTGTGCTGTGTTGACTAGTGGCAGAGGCTGTGTGATGTGGTTGATTAGTGGCAGAGGCTGTGTGCTGTGTTGACTAGTGGCAGAGGCTGTGTGCTGTGTTGACTAGTGGCAGAGGCTGTGCTGTGTGTTGACTAGTGGCAGAGGCTGTGTGCTGTGTTGTTGACTAGTGGCAGAGACTGTGCTGTGCTGTTGACTAGTGGCAGAGGCTGTGTGCTAGTGTGCTGTGTTGACTAGCAGAGGCTGTGTTGCTAGTGGCAGAGGTTGTGTGACTAGTAACACTGCCTAACACCTAGTTACTTGCACGCACCACTTCCTAACACTTCTTCCTCTTCACGCACCACTTCCCAGCACTTCTTCCTCTTCACGTACTTCTTCCCAACACTTCTTCCTCTTCACGCACCACTTCCTAACACTTCTTCCTCTTCAGCACCACTTCCCAGCACTTCTTCCCCTTTACGCACCACTTCCCAGCACTTCTTCCTCTTCACGTACTTCTTCCCAGCACTTCATCCCCTTTACGCACCACTTCCCAGCACTTCTTCCTCTTCACGCACCACTTCCCAGCACTTCTTCCTCTTCGCACCACTTCCCAGCACTTCTTCCTCTTCACGCACCACTTCCCAGCACTTCTTCCTCTTCACGCACCACTTCCCAGCACTTCTTCCTCTTCACGCACCTCTTCCCAACACTTCTTCCTCTTCACGCACCTCTTCCCAACACTTCTTCATTCTCGCTCGATTTCCCCCTGCGGGCCCGACCTCGGGCCGGATACTCAAAACACCTCATAAGTTACGTTTTTCAGCATGATACAGTACCATATATTGTGGAAGCCTTACAGTACCATAAATTTAGCATACTCAAAATTTAATTATGGTTCCGTAAGACTTCCGTAAGTTCTCGTAACTCTAGTGTTTACCCTGTAAATTAAGTTCTCTTGTCGGACGGTAGATGTCAGTGTAGATGCTAGTTGGCCAATCAACGCTCAGTTAACAAAATCATCAACCAATCACAAGAGAAGGAGAAATCAGCTGAGAGCGACGCACGTAATATTATTTTGTAAACATGGAAGGACCACCAGCCAAGATGAGACGGCCTAATTTCAGTGAGGCTGAAGTATACGCTCTTGTGACTGAGGTAGCCAAACGAAAAGAAATGATTTTAGGGAAGTTGGACTCAAGTAGTTGTACACTTCAACTCAAAAACCAGCCTGGGGTGAAGTGTTAAATGCGGTGAATGCTGTTGGTAGAGTCACCCGCAATGTTACTGAAATTCGGTGGAAGTTTTCTGATCTTCGTGTTAGCGTTAAGAAAAAAGCAGCACAAGATAAGAAATATGCTGGTGGAACAGGTAAGTCATAATAGTGTTAGCGTGGTTATTGATTGACAATATGAAACAAACTTAACTATGGTTTTTCTGAGGCTTGGTACGATTTTACGTGTTTGTAAACTCAAGGAAGTAAGTAGTGTGGTGGCTCTCCATCGTGAATGAATACACATATTTTCCTTATATGAGCACATTCATTAAAAGAAATATCGCTCTTCGAAGTTTTCCGTGTGAGTAAATAGTAAAAACTTTACCGTTCAACCTAAATTTTTTTTTTCTTTTTACGTGGATTAACCAACCCAGGCACAGTCACGGACCCACTTCGGGGCCTGTAATAATAATTCTTTAGTACTATTAATAAAAATACCTCTTTATAAATAATAATATTAATAACAAATAACCATAAATACCGAAATGAAAACACAAAAAGTGAGAATCACTATACAGTATGTATGTTGTGTTGTCGATATTACGAGAAACAATTGCGACCCTGCAATTGTGTGTAAATGACACATTTAGTCAGATCAGCAACCTTAGACTTGCTCCTAATTTTCGTGATGCCATATGGCAGCTGGGTCTACCATTAGACAACACATTATGCTTCCAATATCTTCCCACCCGGTAGTCAGGGAAGTCTGTACTACTGTTAATAATTTCCCCACAACTTTTGGATTTTCTTATTATACCTATCATCTAGATTACACAATTTTAAGACACACTTGTCATTTTGTCGCAACTGACGTGGAACAGAGATAGTTAATATGAGTTTGTGTGGCAGGGCGGCGGAGGCCTCCCGTTGGTAAAGGAAGCTAGGTTAGGTAGGTTTGGTTACTGTTATAAACTACATATTAATAATTACGTTATTTCCGACGGTAATGAAGGTCATAATGTATAAGTTGCCATAGAATTCCTTTTTTTATGTCGTTAATTTTCATTCATCAATAGATTTATATTCATATTTGATATACATTAATATGTAAATTTTACTTTGTTAGGCTTATAGGCAAGGATGTTCGATCCTATGAGTTTACAACTAATACAGGTTGAAAATTTCTGGCTGCGACTATTTTTTTTGACTTATTTTACCATTTATTGTTTGTTACATTAAATCTAATTAACTTTTGACATAGATAAAGGAGAATTTTTGTGGCTACAGCTACAATGATAGGTTAGGTTATAATGTTTGGAACTATTTCAGTAGATTCCTTTGTAACTATGATTTCTGCCAAATATAACATAGTTAGCGTATAGTGTATGTAACCACAGCTCACAGTAAGACAGTTATTATTTATATTTTCTCTTCAAGGTGGCGGCCCCCAAATTGAAATTACATACACTGCAATTGAAGAAGCAATTCTTCAACTATTAGATCCAGCCTCTATACAAGGATTCCAGGGGATGTTGAAAGTGAAGAACCTATTAATGGTAATTCAGTCAAAATACTTTTCCAACCCCCTGATATATATTTTGTTCTTTTCTGTCCTTCTTTTTATTTAAAAAACACTTTTGGAGACATTTTTTCACATCTTGATTTGGAAATACTGTACAGTATACTGATTTTTTATATAATTTTGAAAAATAACAACACTAGTAAGTTGGTTTCATTTCTAGCTTGTTTATTGCTTCCCTAAGTTATATATTAAATGTTGTTATAACTCGTATGTTAATGGACAAAATTGAGAAGTGCAAATATAAGAAATTTAACGCCTAGTTGATATTTAGATTTAAAAATATTTTAAACAAATATATTTAGATGGTCAACACTATTTTTCAAACCATTATTTTTCCTAAAAGCTTTTGTATATTTGGAAATACAGTGTAATATTTTAATTATACTCTTAACATAGACTTCAATCAACCTATTATACTACATTTCTTTCCAGAAGAAGAAAGAGAACCAACCCCCGGACCCTCAGGAGCTAGGTTTACAGCTACCGGTAGTTGTTTCCGAGAGGAATTTATGTTTCGGCCCGTTCAAGAGAAAGATGATTCTATAACCCTCATTCTGAATGAGGATATACAGGAACATGATATCACAGTACCCATTGTGCATTTAGAACCTGAAACTTCAGCACCTACAAACATTCCTGGAATTTCATCATCCGGAACATATGAGGTAGAAACATGTAGTTCAAGCAATACTCGTCAACCTATTGCTGCTACCACGGAACAGCGAAGTAGGTCTAGTACCCCTTCTGCCACAGCTGTTAGGTCAACTGTAACTGGTGATTCCACTGATGAAATGGGTTCATCTCCAATGCCAAGTACGATCAGAAGTGGCAGGAGGCCACGAACCTCTTCTGCCCGAAAAGATGAAGATCTTCTTCGAGAGATGCTTCGTGTTCAAACACAAATGAGGGACAGTTTTTTACAGCTTGTAGCGAACACCGAGTGCATTGCATCTGCAATGCTATGCATTGCAAGAGTTATGCAGTCGAAAAATCCTATCCAATGATGCTGTGTTTATGGTATGTGTATATGTAGTTGTTTACTTAGGTAAGTCCTTTACTTTTGGTAAATGTGATAATAGCGTAGTTGAAAAGTCATCAAACACTTATTATAAATTTTCCTTTGAGTGATTGTTATGAAGGAAGACGGCATGTTAAAAAATTGTGTAACTTTCACTTGCAGCCTATACTAGTCATGAAAATGTAACAGGAATATTTAGCTCTCCATAAGTTCATTAAAATCACGAAGTTAAGTGAAAGACACACATTTGTCAACTAATAACATGTGTTGCAGTGCTACTACGGGTAATGTTTACCCAAGTTTTGGGTAAAAGTTCCTACCACACTCAAAATTATATGTTTGAAAAGAGGCTCATGTACTTATTTTTATTTTTTAAAGGTTCCTTTATTTTGTAAGACGTAGTCAATTTCCAGTTCAACGAGTTTTATTTATTAGTTTGTAGTTTGCGAAGTATGATTCAAGTAGGTTGAAACAGAAATAATGGTGCAAATTCACCAACAGCCTACTGTAATCGCTGCTATTTAACACACATTAGTCTCCAAAGCGCAAGTTGTTGCATTGGTTCTTTCATAAGGATGTGCTGTCTCATGTTACATTTTATAGCTTAACAAGCAAAGAGTACTGTATTCTATTTTTTTCTTTATTACTTATAGTAGCACAGTATTGGGTTATAAGTTTCTTTTAATTTACGGGTATTGATGCAGGTAATTCTAGACATGAAAATTATACTGTATTCCATTCTTAAATCTAAAAAATGGCAACAAATAACAGTAGTTGTATTATTATTTCACAACGATGTGGTGACCCATGTCAAATTGTGTAGTTTAAGATGCAAACAGTAGCAATATTTTTTTATTGTTTCAATTTCTCAAATATGTTTTATTTAAGGATTTTTTGTTTCACAAACTTTAGTGCCTTTGGTATTTAGTAGTATTAAAAGTATACTGTATTGGAATCAAATATGTTCAAGGATATAGTACATATACTATTAAGGTAAGAGAAAGGCATTTAATTTCTATAAAGAAGTTTATTTTATTATGTACAGTATATTGAAAATAAAAGTTAAATCAATGTACGCTTTATTCGCATTACCTCTGTATACTGCACTAAAAAATACTATTTAAACATAGAGGAAAAATGTATTGGTGAATTGATATTTGATTTTAATTCATCAAGTAAACCAATTACGGACTACATTGGCTCTGACTGCTTGGCCTGTCCCTGCTACAGCTGGATTGTCACTCTCTCCATCATCGTCGACCATGTCGTGGGGAAGTGGTACCCTTCTCATTAAACAATAATTGTGAAGAAGGAAACATGCATTTACAATTTTGGCACATTTGGAAGGATCGTATTGAAGTGATCCACCAGAACGGTGAAGGCATCTAAATCGTGATTTTAGGACACCAAAAGTTTGCACTACAACTACGCGGGTTTTGGTATGGCTGTTGTTATACCTAACTTCTCCAGGGGTTGAGGGGTTTCTGAATGGTGTCATGAGGAATGCCTCTAATGGGTACCCACTGTCACCTGGAATAACAGGAGTGATTAAAAAATAAAGACAAATGTACAGCCCAATAAGAAATATAATAAAAAAAAATTACAATGCCCTTGGGGGAATTAATCCCTCAGCCCACTCTTGTACCTATAAGCAAAAAACATATAAACTATATAGCTGCATTACCAAACAATGAGGCATAATGTATTTGCTTCCATATAAAAATAGCAATATAGCACAAATATTTTAACCATTTTTCAACAACCAACTGTAAGACAAATAAAGATATTAGGTGTGGGCCACTAATAATGTATGTGCCGTCAAGTGTCATAGCTTGGTTTAGGGAAAGTTATTAGGTTCAGCATAGGTTTATAAGGTCAGTGATGTCAAACTTAGTCGATATGCACGGTTAAACATAGCTGTAAAAGTGTACCGTTCCTTAATTCAACAAATGAATGATTTATCATGTACTGGGCAGTTAAGTAAGGTCCTCCTAGCATTAGAGCCTATGTTCCACCTAGTCACATTGATTAGCTGAAATAGGAAAAATCTTAACCGTGCCATTTAAACTTACCAATCAAATAATTATCACCAAAATCACCAGCCTCAAAGCGACGGCGAAGTAAGCAGTTGGCCCAGATGAAGGCGTCATGTTTACAACCTGGATACTTGGTGCTGTAGTTTGTGATCAACCCATCGGCATTACATACTACTTGTACATTGAGAGAGTGGTATCGCTTCCTGTTTACATATGTTCCTTCATTTTCAATTGGGGCTTTTATGGGTATGTGTGTTCCATCAATTGCACCAATGACTCTTGGAAGGTTTCTTATTCTGGCAAAACCTTGCACAGTTCTTGCTATTTGTACATTACCTGTTGGCATCTTTATTTCAAATCTTGCCCTTTCTGTGAGAATTTGGGTCACATCTCTAATAATTCTACTGACACTAGCTTGGGTAAGACCAACTGTATCACCAAGTACATGTTGAAAGGTTCCACTGGCGTAAAATCTTAAAGCAACTAACACTTGCGTGTGTATGGGAACAGCATGAGATCTTCTCGTTCTACGCCTTAAAAATGGATCTAACTCTTCACACAGTCTTAGAATTTCACATCGAGGAAACCTATAATATCTAATTAGATTTTCATCGCTTATATTTATGGGATCCAAAGGGTCCCGATACCTTCGTTCACGTCGTAAAGCTCGATCATGCAGATAAGCTACAACAAGTTCCATTGCAGGGTAACTGGAAAATGAGGTCCAAGTGTTACAGGATCAATCTGCAGGACAAAAAATTATGCAATGGCTTAGAAGTTTGTTACAGTATTGTTTTTATGTTGATACTAACTTATTCAAAGTTTTATCATTAGGCCTAGAATAGAAGGGTTATGCCTGTGAAAAACAAAAATTATGGCCTTAAGGTTTTGCCTGGCTCTCATCATTATAATTCAGCAACCATTGACAATATTACTGATTGCTGTCTTGGCAGTCCCGGAAGAAGTCTCTCTCTCTCTCTCTCTCCATTCCCCCAAACCCCTCAAAACCTCAATATTTCTCTAAAATTAGTTTTCAAGTTTACAAATTTTACTGAAAACAGAAAGAGAAAACGAGCTAAAAGCTATGGTGGTGGGCGAGGATAGGGGGTAAGGGGAGGGGAGGTGGAAGGGGAGGGAAGGTGGAAGGGGAGGGAAGGTGGAAGGGGGGTTCAATTGCGGCAGTGATTGTCCTGTACATACCAGACTCCCATTCGGAAAAAACAAACACATTCGGGTTTAAATTAACACCGTTGCACGATGGTGAAACTCCTGGTCCCTAGACGAGGTTCACGAGAGAGAGAGAGAGAGAGAGAGAGAGAGAGAGAGAGTTCACACATCTATCTATATTCCTGTATGCTCTACTTTCCACGTACTGCCTGAACACACACACACATCAGCTTACCTGCTTACGTGCCGTCATGCCTGCAGGAACCACTTTTAGTTACATAAAAAGGACCAGCCTCACTTTGAAGCAATTCCCGCTTTGATAGAAAGACCACTGGTGAAATGTGTCACTAGATCTGACATATCTTGACCTCGGGTCTAACTTCCAACAACCAGCCAACGTCAGTCCTACAGGAAATCCTCAACTTTCCACTGGTTTACTCACCTCCGGCTGTCTTAGACTGACTGACAGACATTCATTTCCATCACAACATTCTTGCCACCTCACTGATGAAGGGAATAAAGATATGTTCGTTGAGACTTACTCGATGTTGCCTGTAATGACATGCACGACAATTACAATAGTGGAATTAGTAGTAGTAGTAGTAGTAGTCTTTGTTGCCGTGATAGTAGTGGCCGTATCAATAGGTGTAGTATTTGTAGCAACAGTAGTTGTAATCGTTAAAAGTGGTAGCAGTAGTCGTAGTAATTGTAGCAGGAGCAATAGTAGTAAAGTAGCTGTAGTAATAGTAGCAATAGTTGTAGTAGTACTAGTAATAACAATATGAACAGCATGCTTTTCCTAACCTTTCATTACTTGTCAGTTAAAGAGAAATGTGTTGTGTCAGCGTCAGGCACCAAGCCGATAAACACCTTATAACGCACTTATGACAACTGACCACGACCACTACCAGGTAACTTGGCGGTAAAGATACGAGTTTCAATTAAGTGTTTTGAGTTGGCCGGCCATTAATCTTGCCCAGGGAAGCCAGGAAACGCATATTTATTGAGACAAGAAAAAGGACTGAGCTTCGGGGTTTCCAAATTGCATGTTTTCTCTGGTACGAAATGAAATGCATTTAAACAAATTTTCCACAGGATATTTTATATAGTCGGGGATATATTAATGGTTGGTATATATGAAAGAGAGGGCCTACACATTCCTAAATTGGACTGGTACACTAAAGCACCTTGTACGGGTTTAGTGAACTCATGAAAACCACAGTTTTATTTCACTAACTGACGTTTTAATAGGTTACCTTTCCCATGAATCTTTTTCTCATGTGTAGATAGATTTGATTTTATTATATATATATATATATATATATATATATATATATATATATATATATATATATATATATATATATATATATATATATATTTATTTATTTATTTATTTATTTATTTATTTATTTATTTATTTATTTATTTATTTATCATGTCTTATTTTTTTAAAAGTCTGTAATGATTCTTTTCCCGGGAATTTGTTACGGTAATTTACTCACTTAAGAGCTCTTTCAGAAGTTTCTGAATTGGGGTGGAATAACTGGAATTTTCTATTTGAAATCGTACTTATTTTACCAACTGACACGAATATGTTATTGAAATCTGACTAATAATTACGAGGGTTGTCTCCTGCAAGCACCTATCTCAATATCATTTACTAAATAAAGTGCTGACACATTCTACTAAGTGATTCAATATTCACGCTCGCTGTGACTCACTCTTACTGACCCTTGGGTTCAGCTAACCCTTCAAGAGTTTCAGTGAGTCGAGGACGTGACAGAACTCAAACTCTTTATATGAGGAGTTCCGGAGAGCTTCGGACAGCTGACTCGTGCGACAATAAGAAACACATTTCCAAAGGTCCATTGACAGCTACCAGGGAACACTAGATATCTTGTGGCAGCTGTCGAAAACAATGCTACCCTGTGAAGAATCTATATAACGGTTTATGTATATTTTCTTGACTAGTTTTACCGTGAGAAACAATGGTCACTCACTGCATGGCGTCGATTTCATTTCATTTCATCATTTTTTTCTTCCGATATTTTAATATTTGTCCAGTTGTATCATGAAGCACTGCCCCCACCAAGTTAAGCTGTGTACACGGCCGCCGGTAATAGTGACGTTACCTTACATTAGCCACGATGAACCAAAAATAATATCCGTTATCCTTGGTGAATATCGGGAGCAAATTGAACATGTATGTAAGCATGTAGGCCAGTGGTTCTCAACCTTGTTTGCCCCATGCACTCCTTTCACCATATGTCAGGATGTCATTCCCCCCTCCTTTCCAAGATTGTCTGCCTCAAAAAGTGCATTCCAAATAATATGCATATAATACTGAAAATCCTTTATTTTTTCCATATTAGAATCAGTTCCCCCCCCCCCCCCTGAAAACCTGAGGGGGGAAATTCCCCCCTGGTTGAGAACCCCTGATGTAGGATGTATGTATACTGTACAACTGAGTTCTTATGCCATGCGAGGATTTGTTTTATAGTTTGCGTAATGCTAAGCGATCCGAAACTGTCTCGGTGAAATAAACAAGACGATTTGTTAAGTACTGGTCTCACTGTTTGATGTATATATTAGAGTGTTTATCTTATTAATTATATTTTTATTTATATCTTAACTCTCATGTTTCTTAATTCACTGTAGTGTATAAGATCATTTGATACAGACAGACATTGATGAAAGTAGATCAAATCAGCTGAATGCCAAAAGAAAAGAAACTTACAAAAGATTTTATTTTTCTATTTTGTTTTGGTTTTGCATTGCCATTTTTTCTCCTCCATACCTACTGGCGGCTGAACAGATTGACGA